>NW_022900936.1:1109777-1117490 GCF_012274545.1 Fukomys damarensis
CGCCTCACGAGTCCCACCTCCCAAGGGGCGTGATTAGGGTGGCCGCGCCCCTCCCAGCATGCCCCACGCCCGCCGCGCTGCATTGTGGGCGCTGTAGTCTGCGCGTGACCCGCTTCATTGTGGGCGAATGAGCCCAGGCGCCAGTAGGTGGGAGCGAGAACTGCACGCGACCAGGGCTGCTGGCCACGTGTGGTGAGTGCAGGGTGCTGTCCGGAGTACCTGGGGGAGTGCGGGGTGCGGGCCGGGTCCCTGTCAGGTGCTGTGCAGCAAATCTAGGTTGGTGGGTGGGTGGTCCGTGGCTGTACCCCCACCCCAGGAATTAGGAAGGGCCTTGCTCTGGTGAAAGGGAAGGTCTTTATAGCGCTAAGGAAAATGCCTAAATCAGAATAAAAGTGACTATCTCAGGGAGCCTGGGGCCTGTAGCTGCTGCTCCTTACCACTTCCTTTTGGTTGCCCTTGTTGTGGCTCTGCCCAGCCTGTGCAGGTAAAGGTCCTCTTAGGACGGATCTTTGTCCACAGCTACATTTGTCCAGGGCTGCCTGGGCCTCTTGGCTCCCTTCAGCGGGGAGCCAGAGGTCCCTGGAGCCTGGTGGGGGTAGAAAGGGAGGCCAAGTTCCTGAGACATACTGGACATTCCTCTGGGACCCCTGCTAGGAAGCTGGTCCCCTGGGGCGTCTGGGTTTCGCTAAGCACGTGTTTATGGAGACAGTCCAGGAAGGCACCGGGCCTACAGGGAGACCTGCCAGCTAGGAGGTTGCAGACTTGGAGCATGGTCCCAGGAGGAGTGCAGAGGTGTATTTCACAGAGCCCACTCTGTGGAGGACATGCCCGACCCCTTGGCAATCACGTGATCAGAGAACAGGTCCCAGGAGCTCTGGTCAATCTGCTGGGTCTCCTCACCAGGATGAGGGCATCCCCGCTCTGATGCGGCACTGTCCGCAAATGGCCGGATGGGGCGGAGGCAGTCACCTGTAGCAGCTCTGAGCTGGGCTGGGAAGGTGGGTGACGCTTGCAGGAGGCAGCTTTGGTCAATCCCATGTATGTTATGGGTCTCTGGACATCAGCTCAGGTGAATCCTTCTCTGTGGGTCACTTCTGGGGAGTCAGGCTCCCGCGTGTGTGCATAATGTCCTGGAGGATGAGCTGGGCAGCCCACTTCTGGGGCCCATCTCAACACAGGTGGGGGCTGCCGTGCCAGGTCTGGATGTCCATACCACTTCAGTCCTGAGAGTGGCCTCTGCTGGTGTGGTGAGCCACCTCCTGCGGCTCTCCTGTGGGACATGTCGAAGGCTGGGGTCCTGGGCTGCCGTGGCAGTGAGCTGGATGTGGTGCCACCTGGCCTGGCCTGCCCCGGCTCTCCCTGCAGGGCTGCTGTGGGGAGGCTGAACCCGGGCCTCCCTGGCACTCAGCCCTCTGCAGCTGTTTCCACTCGCTCCAGGGGAGGTTGGGAAGAACAAGACCAAGAAAAGCAACCTCAGAGTTAGTTCACTTGAAGCAGCTTGACCTGTGCCTGTGTCTCTTCCCTGGTGTTCAACAAGTGGCCAGGCCCTGGCGTAGCTTCTTGCTTTCATTTTGGTCCTCTGAGGATGTGGGCCCTGTCCCAGGCCCTGTGACTTCCGGGGTAATTGCAGCTGCTGTGAATCACCCTGTCCCCCCTGCTGGGGCTCTGGAATTCTTACAGCTGTGGAATCCCAGCAGCCCAGACCAACAAACTCCCAGGCTCCTCTGTGACCCCACACTCTCCCTTCTCACAGAAAGGAAGCTGTTGGCATCTAGAGCATGGGGTCCTGGGCAACCTAGCTGGCCACCTGCATTGCCTGTGCACACCAGTGGCTCCACAGGCCCCCCTGGTTTCCTGGGTCTCTGTGTCCCTCAGAGAGGTCTCAGCCAGGGTCCAAGTGCTGGGCATCTGGGCCCCCAGAACCGGTCTGTGTCACACCTGAGCTTTCTGTCCCTGCCTGAGGTCTGGGGGGGATACTTCCTGCTTCCGGACCCTCTGCACATGCCCTCCCTTTGCAGTGGTGGGAGCAGAGTAGCCTAGGCACCTGTGAGCCAGCGCAGAAGGGATGGGTGGTCCACACACTCGAAACTACCTGCCTCCTGTGGCTGAGCATGCTGCTGTCTGCACCAGCATGTCCCCACCGCGCCTTAGCCACAGGTGACACAGGCTGCTCCAGACCCAGCCTGTGGGGGGAGGTCGGCCACTAGACCTTTAGGTGAGGCTGGCTTCCCGGTTGTTGTGGGTGGTGCCCACAGAGCACCTGCCTCCTGGCAGCCCACCTTTTAGCTGCAAGGAAACTGGCAGCAAGAGGCACATCAAGGCAGGAAAGTAAAGTCAGGCTGTACTGACATGGTAGGCAGGTAGGGATGACCTTGCCCCATTAGACAGGACAGCCAGCAGCGGGACACATTCTCAGTGCCAGTGGGTGGAGCCTCTGTCCTGGACAGTATTGGAAGACAAAACTGAGCAGAAACCTCACATTGCC
The DNA here is from genome assembly GCF_012274545.1 of Fukomys damarensis. Taxonomy (NCBI): domain Eukaryota; kingdom Metazoa; phylum Chordata; class Mammalia; order Rodentia; family Bathyergidae; genus Fukomys; species Fukomys damarensis. The sequence continues at coordinate 1,112,263 of NW_022900936.1, forward strand.
CGCTCGGAGCACCCAGCATGCCCCAGACCTGTGTGGTGGGAGGCCAGCCCCAGGGACATTAGGTGGGACGGCTGTTCTCTAGGTGCTCCCCTGGGATGTCACCTCTGTCTCCCGCCGCAGGCTTTGGGCTGCTCCTGAACATGCGGTCCTTGAGCTCTGTCCCCTGTCCCTTTTCACACCTTGTTTTGCCCACCGCTGCCCTCAGCCCCTTTGCCCTTCCCCAGCCTTGGAGAATCCACACCAGTGGTCCTCCGGCCTTCGGCTTGTGGCAGGTGCACACCATTCCTCTTGTCCCCTCTCTGGCCCTTGGGTGCTACTAGGACAGCAGCTTGCATGGGACACGTTGGGTTCATTCACCTCTGCCCACACCAGTGGCCAGTGATGCTGCCTGCAAGGCCCGTAAGGGAGATGGAGGGGATGTGCCCACACCGTGTCGGTACACAGAACCAGTGCTGTGCCTCCAAACATGAATTTAACATTGTTACTATTAATATTAATAAAATCAGTGTATTGGTTTGTTAACTTGGCTTTAATTAACCTTTAAATAATTATATGGGCTGGTGTCAAGGCTGGAGGATCCTGTCTGCCCTGGAGACCCAGCAGACAGTGCCAGCCTGGTATGGGACTGGACTTCTAGGCTCAGGTGGTTCTCAGGCTGACACTAAGGACTGGTCAGGGACATGGCTCTGGGCTGTGGCTCTGTCCAAGCTCATGCTGGCTCCTAGCTGAGGGGGCAGCAAGAAGAGCCCTGTGGGTGGGAGGGGTGGCGGGGCCCGTGCCATACCACCCTGACTCTCAGTTCCTCCCTCCAGGTGGAGTGTCACCTTCAGTCCCCTCCAGGGTCCTGTGCAGGCCTGGGTGGAGCGATGCCCTCGGGCCAGGCAGAGGAGAAGCAGGCACCAGAAGAGGAGCCCGGTCCCAGCCCAGAGCACAAGGCATGGCCCTGGCTGGTGTTCTTCCTCTGCTTCTATGGCTTCATGGCGCAGATGCGGCCAGGCGAGAGCTTCATCACCCCGTACCTGCTGGGACCGTGCAAGAACTTCACTCAGGAGCAGGCATGTGGACACGGGGTGCTGGGGGACGGGCAGTACTGGGGGTGGGGCTCTTCTCACGCTTGGCCCTCAGCGGCCGAGGCCGGGGACGGTAAGTGGCTGTGGGCGGTCACAGGGTCTGGAGGGCCTGGGTGGCTCTGCACCTGCTGTGCCCCTCAGATTGCAGTGGGAGACAGATGTGACATCCCTGGATCTTGCGGAGGGAGCCTCTGTCTGCTCTCGGTGGGGGGCCAGGAGCTGGTGACTGCAGGCTGGCCACTCTGGCCTCCGTGTGAGAAAGCCCTCAGCCAGCTGTGTCCAGCCTGCTGGGCTCCTGCCTCCACTGGGGACTGAGCAGCTCTTTGTGGAAAGAGATTAGTGAAGGAATTTTCCTTTCACTCAGCCGTGGGACAGAGGGTTTATTAAAACACTACAGTAAGCTTAAGCCCAGACACGAGGCCAGAGCCAGGCGTGTTCTGTCTTGAACTCTGTTGCGTGCGTTGTAAACGTGACCACACGAGGAGAGGGTGACAGCATCCTCACCTCCCTGCCTCTTGCATTCCCACTGGGTTCTCTGCCCTCACCCAGGCACCAGCATGTGTGTGAAACCTCTGTTAACATGGGACAGCTACCACAAAAATGTTAGAAATCCTGCCTTCGTGCCCGTGTATAGAACATAAATAGATAAAAAGTTCCAAGCCGGGCGTGGTGGCACATGTCTGCAATTCCAGCACTCTGGGAGGAAAAAGCAAGGAGGAGAGCAAGTTTGAGCCCAGCATGGGCAACTTAGCTAGACCTGTCTCAAAATTTAAGAAGGAGCTGGGGGTGTAGGTCAGTGCAGAAGCCCTGGATTTAATTCTCAGTACTGCACAAAAGGAAACAGTCAATCCAGAGGTTAACCCATTCCTGTGGCGATGGTCACAAGGCCCCACTGCCCCATGCCAGGTCCTCTGGCCTCGGTCCCGAAGGGTGCTGGGTAGCCTTGTCCTTGCTGGGCCTGTAAGGAGGGTCACGTTGGTGATGTCTCACAACGCATCCTCTAAGGGCCTTCCTCCGGGTCCTTCGATGTGGAGGGTTCATCTACATAGGACCAGGGCTGGTCTCGGGGCTCGCCTGCGAGCGGCCACAGAGCCACAAAGCGCTGCCGCTAGGGCTTCGCCGTGGAGTAAGCAGCGGCTCCCAGTGGCTCCAGCTTCTCATTAGTCCAGTCCTGCCTCCGGGTCCTGGCTGCACTGTTCTTTCCACCTCAGGCCTGGGCGACAGCCAGGCAGTGGTGGGTCTAGACACTAGACCTCTGTCAGCCCTGGCCTCTGACCGATAGCTGCACCCCCTGGGACCTTTGTGAGGGGCCTTCCCCAGCAGCTTTCCTGGGGGCTCCGGTCACAGCCTAGGGCAGGGCCTCTCCATGGGCACTGGCTGAGTCTGGGGGCAGTGGAGCAGGCTGCAGATTGGAGTTCTGGGGGTACAGAGGTATCTGTGGTCCACCCAGCCCTTGCAAGTGGTACCAGAGCTCTGCAGCAGGAGCCAGGGTAGGACCCAGAGGGGCCTGGCCTCTGCCCAGCCCTGGCTTGGAAAGCAGATTGCTGGGCCACTGTCCTTAAACTCAGGGTGAGGCTTGGCCCTTCCACCTCTGGCCTGCATGCAAGCCGGTGGTGGTGTGTCCCTGTGGTCCCTGAGGTGCTGCTGTGCTTGCACACCTGAGTGGCTCCCTTCCACATCCTGGTAGGGGCTGGCTGGGCAGCAGGTAGTCCTTGGATGTCCTCAGGATCACACCCTCGACAAAGACACAGGGGCGGCTGGGCCCCAGCGCGTTACTCAGCATTCTGGGGCCCAGCCTGCTCTGAGAGCACCCTGGAGGACCCCTGTGAACAGGGCAGAAGCCGAGGATCCCAGAGCCTTTGGGCTGCACCTTCTGGGGCTGCTCTGTGAGGTGCAGGGTTGGGAGGAGCCCCAGGCAGGTGAGACGTGCTGCTCTGTGTGGGGTCTTCTGACAGTCTCCCTGCGTCCCTATGAGGACTCATCTGCTGGTCCTCAGCCTGCCAAGCCTGCAGCTGGCTCTAGGGAGGCCAGCAGCACGTCTTGGGCCTGCAGGAGGTACAGCATGGCCAGGCACAGACCCCTGAATGCTGCCTTGGGTCTCGGGCCTGGTCCCTCAATGTTCAGGCAGTAAATTGGGGCTGTGGGGTGTTGCCGGTGGTCAAGTCAGGATTAATGCCTAAGGCTGGGTGGCTCCTGAGCCGTATCTTGGGAAGCCCAGCAAGGCCCATCAGCTCCCGTGTCCTACACCTGGCAGCTGTAAGGTGGGGTAGGGAGCCCCGGCAAAGCCACCCACCTCAGCCTGGGCCCTGTGTCTGACCACCAGGTGATGGTGTCTGGGCCCTTGTGGGGAGACCTCTCTGTAAGCGCCCAAGGCTGGGCCCACTACCCTCTGCCCTGCACCTGCCTCTGTGTCGGGAAAGGCAGCTGCTGTTCCACCAGGGCTGTGGTGTTCATTTCCCACCGTCCCTGGTTGTGCGGGCCAACCAGGGTGGGGTCAGGTGGGGCGGGCAGTGTCCTCATTCTTTCACACCCTCTTCCCCCAGCAGGCAGGGCCTTAGCCCTTGTGTTTCCTGGGACAGAGTCTGCCCCGAAGACCTGGTCTGGGACTTGGTGGGCTGCAGAGCCCTGGCCCTCTAGCCTTTCTTACCACTCCTCCCTCCTTTCCTCTCTGTCTCCCTCCTCTGTGACCTGTCCTGAGTGCTCCCTCTCCTCCTCCCCTTTACCTTGTCCCGATCTTTTCTTCCTCCTGTAAGGATGGAGGTGGCTTGTGCTGTCTTCTGGCCACGGTACTGCTCCCCATATTGTTAAATCAGGGCGCAATCTAACCAGATCTAGAGTCCAGTGAAGATAGGAGAGCCTAGATTAGTGTGATCCAGGCTGTGAGAACAATGGTTTTCCCTGCGTACTTGCCAGCTTTCTGGGAGCCACTTCTCCCTCCTCACTGCACGGGCCCAGCAGCTCCGTGGGCTGGGTCACTTAGGTCACTCCCTGACATCCTGGGTGGGCTGGTGCCGGGGTCAGGAGTGAGGAGGAGGTCACAGGGCCTGCAGTGTGGCAGAGAAGCAGTAGGCAGTGTGCGGAGTGGTCGGCTGGGGTGATGGATGCTGAGCAGGGCCGCCCCCAAGGCCCGGCATTGCTAAGGCCAGATGCCTCTGTCCGCAGGTGACCAACGAGATCACACCAGTGCTGTCCTACTCTTACCTGGTGGTGCTGGTGCCCATCTTCCTGCTCACTGACTACCTACGCTACAAGCCAGTGCTGCTGCTACAGGGCCTGAGCTACGTGTGCGTGTGGCTGCTGCTGCTCTTCGGCAGCTCGGTGCCATATATGCAGCTCATGGAGGCCTTCTACAGCGTCACCATGGCCGCCCGCATCGCCTACTCTTCCTACATCTTCTCACTGGTGCGCCCTTCCCGCTATCAGCGCATGGCCAGCTACTCCCGGGCCGCGGTGCTGCTGGGTGTCTTCACCAGCTCGGTGCTGGGCCAGCTGCTGGTCACAGTGGGTCGCGTATCCTTCACTGTGCTCAACTACGTCTCCCTGGGCTTCCTCATCTTCAGCCTGGGCCTTGCCCTCCTCCTGAAGCGCCCCAAGCGCAGCCTCTTCTTCAACCGCAGTGCGCCTGTGCAGGGGGCTTCGCCCTGTGAGCTGGACCAGATGCGCCCAGGTGCGGGCCGGCCGGACCCGCGCGGGAAAGCTGGGGCGCGTGCTGCGCACCTGCAGGGACTCCTTCCTGGTGCGCGTGCTGTATGAGCTGGGGACCAGCTTGCGGCTGCCGCAGCTGCGCCTCTGGTCCCTCTGGTGGATCTTCAACTCGGCTGGCTACTACCTGGTCGTCTACTATGTGCACATCCTGTGGAACGTGGTGTACTCCACCACCAACAGTGCCCGTGTCTACAATGGTGCAGCCGACGCCGCCTCCACGCTGCTGGGTATGGTGCAGCCCCGCGCCTATGCCCACACCGACCCTCCCTGGCCCTGGCCCCGGCCCCACCCCAGCCCCCTGACACACCCTGTTCCCAGGCGCCATCATGTCTTTCGCCGCGGGCTTCCTGAAGATCCGCTGGGCCCTGTGGTCGAAGTTGGTCATCGCGGCTGTGACCGCCACACAGGCTGGGCTGGTCTTCCTCCTGTACAACTCCGAAACATTTGTACAAC
>NW_022900936.1:1118407-1157836 GCF_012274545.1 Fukomys damarensis
ACAAGGGCGCCCGCCGCCGCCTCCCCGCTGCTGGGTATGGTGCAGCCCCGCGCCTATGCCCACACCGACCCTCCCTGGCCCTGGCCCCGGCCCCACCCCAGCCCCCTGACACACCCTGTTCCCAGGCGCCATCATGTCTTTCGCCGCGGGCTTCCTGAAGATCCGCTGGGCCCTGTGGTCGAAGTTGGTCATCGCGGCTGTGACCGCCACACAGGCTGGGCTGGTCTTCCTCCTGTACAACTCCGAAACATTTGTACAACACCCTCACAACATCTGGCTTTGCTATGCGGCCTTCGTGGTCTTCCGTGGGGCCTACCAGTTTCTCGTGCCCATCGCCACGTGAGTGGGCAGGTGTGAGGCGCTTCCAGAAGGGTCTGTGGGAAGCACAGCGTGGACAGGCTGCGTGGATGGGTCCACAGGAGCGTGTGTGTCCTTGCTGGACGCCCTAGTCTTGGCACAGCCCCAGGCCTCGGCATGTGATCGCACATGCACTCATACCATAGTACACACACACGTGTGTGACATGCTCACATGTGTATAGGGCATGCTACACACATGTATCTGCACCACATACGCACCATGCATGCACTACACACAAACCACACGCTCACACATGCCACACCCACACCGTGTGCACACATACATGTGCCACACAGACACCATACACATGTGCACACACACACAAATACATGTGCACACACACGTACCCCACGCACATGCACATCCGTCATGCATGCACACGGGCTCACCCACAGGCCTGAGCCTTTCCTGACCTCCCACTCCCCTCCTTCCTGGAGAACCTTGCCCACCTCCCCCGTTCCAGTGGCCAGGGCGCCACTGGGACGGCCCAGTGCCTGTACTTTTCTGTCCTGCACACCTACCCACGCTGTCCCTGGCGCAGGAAGCCTGGGTCTAACGCGGTGTCCGGGGACTGCCTCTGCGGCACTGGCCCACGTGCGTCCTTGCCTTTTCTGGGACGAGTCTCGCTCCTTGTGCGCTCCTCTGATGTATTTAACCGTAGCCAACTTCATCCCACCCTTCCCGCCCGCCCGCTTCTCCGGATGAGGGTTTTCCCAGCCTTCTGTAGCAAGTCCTCCAGGCATCTTCCTCACTTGTGGCACCCATTCTGCTGCCCAAGGGGGCCAGATTCAGAGCAGGTGCTGGGGCTGGGAGTCCTGGGCCTGCTCTGCTGCATCTGGGAGCTGCTGCAGGGAGGGGAGGGGGCTGAGAGCAGGCTGAGGCTGGGGGTGGGGCTGGGCCTTGCTTGGGGCAGGACCGTCTGAGCTATATCTGTACTGGGGGTGGGGCTGTGTGCCTGTGCAGGGCTTGCCTGAGCTGTATAGCGGGCACCCTGGGTCCAGCTGTAGCCCTGCAGGCCCCCTGACTCCTGTCACCTCCCCATCGAGTCTGATCATTGCTTTCTCTTCCCAGTTTCCAGATTGCATCTTCCCTGTCTAAAGAGCTGTGTGCTCTGGTCTTTGGCATCAACACGTTCCTGGCCACCGTTCTCAAGACCTGCATCACACTGGTGGTCTCCGACAAGCGGGGCCTGGGCCTCCCTGTCTTCTCACAGGTGAGCTCGGGTCAGGCTTGCTTCTTCCGGAGGGAAGCGTCTTACGATCCCGGCAGAGCTTTCTGGTGCCCACTCGGACCCCCTCACAGACCCAGACCACATCCCCTGCTGCTGGCGGGGCTGTGTTGGAGCAGGGCCTTAAGGAATGGTGTGGTCTCTTGCCTGGTGCCCACCTCTCCAGGGCCCTGGGTCTGTGGAGGATGACAGAGCCTCTGCCCACCCAGGTATCCATCCGAGCTGCTCATTGCTCAGCCTGGCTTCTGTCTCCAGGGAGACCCTGGACCTCCAGTCCCTAAGGAGGAGAGGCCCTCCTCAGGCTGTGGCCCCGCACTGACCTGTGACACCAGCCTGTGTTGTCACAGCCCCACCCTCTTGCTGTCATCTGTGCCTGTGGTTGTCAGGGCCCGGTGTCCTTGAGCCCTGGTTGGGGGACCGGAGTGTGTTTCTGCAGGGCGGAGGCCATGCAGAGCCCAGAAGCTGCACTCTGGGTGGGCGTCCCTAACCTACCCCACGCAAGTTCTCTGGCATTTCTAAGAGCTTCGAAACTCCTGACCACTGAGTGAGGTGGGGACATTGCACATTAACTCTCCTGGTGTCTGGCAGAGGCCGGGTCTGTGAGCCAACTGAAGCTAGCCAGGCGCTGGACTCCGGGAGGGATGGTTGCCAGGCTGCTCCTGACTCCCTAGCCTGGGGCTGGACAGCACCCTCTGCCGGCCTGGAGGAGGCCTTTGTCCTGCTCTGCTTGCGCTGAGTGGAGGGCCGTGGTCTTTGTGCTCCATTGATACTTGGAGACCTCAGAGGTGCTGGTTGGTCAGCATGGCCTGGTCCTCCAGTCTCAGCATCAAGTCCATTTGCTCAGGAAAGAGGCAGAGGTGGGGTAGACTCACTTGGGCATGGGTGAGACTGAGGCTGGGTTGAGAAGGGCTTTTTTTTTTTTTTTTTTTTTTTTGTTTTGGGGGGTGAACTCTTGACCTTGCGCTTGGGGGATTTGGTATCGGGGGTTGAACTCATGACCTTGCGCTTGAGAGGCAGGTGGCTGCACCACTGAGCTACATCCCCACCCTAAAGTACTGGGGATCAAACTCAGGACCTTGTGCTTGTGAGTCAGGCAGTGGTACAACTGAGCTAAAGCCCTGGCCCCAGGAAGACCTTTTGGGTGAGGATGCCTGTCTCCGGCTCAGCAGAGCCCTCCAGGTGCCTGACCCCTCTGGGCTGGACCCAGGACTCCCAGGCCTTGAGAGGTTCCTGGGTCCATGCTGAGTGGGGTAGAGGAAGCCTTCTCAGGCAGCTGTTTCTGAAGGCACAGAAGCTTTGCTGGGTGGGTGGAGCCAGCAACCATCCTACCACCCCAGAAGTGGTGGGAAGGCAGGGTGGGAGTGTGGGCCTGGAGCCAGCCTGGCCTTGCTTGTTTTGCAAATTAAATTTCATTTGGGGGGAATTTGACAGTCTCATGCTGTTTAAGACAATTGCAGTTCTGGGGGTCACATCTGGACACTGTGTCCCTACAGGGCCCCGTGGGGCCCTTTGGTAGCCACCCTACTGCACTCCCAGCCACCTCCTCTTCACTGGCCGCCAAGTGTGGTCATTGCAGGAAGGTTATGTGTGCCCTCGAGTTGTCCTTGAGCTCAGGCCTGCTGTATAATTTCTACCACCATGTAGCACTGCGGGCTGCAGCTGTGCCTGGGTCAGCGGCTTGCCTTGGAGGCTCTGTGTCATCTCTGCTGCAGATAGCACAAGTGCAGGGGCCACGGGTGTGCTGTCGTAGGGCTTACGAGAATGTAGGTTTTCGCTTCCTGGGATGAGGCCCAGCTGGAGTCACAGGGTGACGTGCAGCTGTGTTTGGAAGCTGCTGTTTCGCCATGGCAGGACCAGGGGAGCCCGTCTCCCCACACCTTCCCCAGCCTGATGAGGTTGCTCTGTTCTGTGGGCACTGACCTCCCCGGTGGCCCTAGTTTCATTTCCTCAGTGGATCACGTTGGTGTCTCTTCATGTGCTGTGTGCCATTCATATCTCCTCATCGGTGAAGTGTTTGAGTCTTCTGCTTATTTTGGATTTTTTACAGTTTTCAAACAGTTTTGAGCACTGTTGTATCACTGGCAAACATTTTCTTCAACTCTGTAACTTGTCTTTTCATTTTCTCAACAAGGTCTTTGCATAGCCAGTATTTTTAATTTTGGTGAAGTCTTGATTGAATAGTTTTTCCTCTTAATGGGTCATGTTATAGTCAGGTCTAAAGAACTTACCTAACCTCAAATTCAGAAATTTCCAGTTTCTTTTTAGAAGATTTATAATTTGCATGCGAGTGTGGTCCATTCAGAGTTAACTTGTGTGTGAAGTGTGAGGTTTAGGCCAAGGTGCACTTTGCTTTGCCCTTTGTTTTGCTCCAGCACAATTGTTGGGTTTTTTTGCAGTTTTGTCAAAACAGTGTTTATGTGTGACTATTTCTGAGGTCTGTATTCTATTCCTGTGCTGACCCTTCTACTGAGACCACACAGTCTTGATTACGAAGCTTTATGCTAAGTTTTGAAACTGGGTAGGCTGATTGCTATAACTTTTTAATTTTTATTGTTTTATTTTATTTTGGTTTTTTGAGACAGGGTCTCACCATGTAGTTGAGACTGACCTGGAACTCACTATGTAGCCCAGGCTGGTCTCGAACTCACAGTGATCCTCCTGCCTCAGCCTCCCGAGTGCTGGGATTACAGGCATGCGCCACTACGCCCGGCTGCTATAACTTTTTTAAAAAAATTAATTCCACTAATATAGTTTGTCTTCCTTTAGACATAGTAGGGGCAAAATTCTGGCTGGATTTTGTTAGGAGTTGCATTAAACCAGTGTATCAGTTCTGGGAGAATTAACATATTATGTTGAGTCCTTTAACCCACAAGGATCGTATGTCTCCCCATTCATTTAGATCTTTGATTTCTTTCATCATTTAATTTACAGCATACAAGTATTAAGTGCTTACGTGTCTTGTTACGTTTATAAATTTAAATATTTAATTTGGGAGGGAGAGGAGTTAAATGAAACTGTATTTACAATTTCTGTGTCTGCAGTAGGGTGACCAGGCTTCTGTAACAATGTGTAAACTTATCGTCTCGTGGTCCTGGAGGCTGGAGACCCAAGGTAGAGGTGTCGCGGGGCCCATCCCTCCTGGGGCCTCTCCCGGTTTGCAGATGGCATCTTCTGGTGTCCTCTGCTGGCCTTAGCGTGCGTGGTCTTTCCTGTCTGTCTTGGAATAAGTGCTGCAGTCATGTTAGGTGAGGGCATCGCTCTTCCGGCCCCGTTTAGCCTTGTCTCCTCTGCTCAGGCCCTGTCCCCAAACACAGTGACCAAGCGGTTAGGGCCTTAGCCCCTGAACAGGGCGGGGGGGCACAGTTCAGTACATAATAGTAGTGCATGTGTTAGTGCCGTTCAGTGTGTGTGTAGTGCACGCGTGTTTGGTGTGTAGTGCAAGTGTGAACACATGTGTATTGCTAGCACAGAAATAAATAGATACTGAGCTTTTTCCTGCATCCTGCAACTTGCTGAGCACTTACTAGTGCTAGGGTTTTTAGCCTTCCTGTAGTTATGTTATCTGCACATAAAGATGTTCTGTTTTATACCTGTCTGATCTGCATACCTTTTATTTACTTTTTTCTTTGGCCTTATTTCACTAAATAGAACTTTATTTCTGTTTTTCTGCTTGCTTTAGATTTATTTTGTTCTTTCCTGGGTTCCTGAGATGAGTTTATTGGTCTGAGACTTTCCCTTTTCTTAGACACCCACATTTAGTGCTGTACACTCCTCTTTCAGCAGTGCCTTAGCTCCAGCCTACAAATTTTTATATGCAGTATTTTCATTTTCTTTTCCAGTTATTTTTTAAATCTCACTTGAGACTTCCTTTTGGATTTATGATTGTTCAAAGCGTTTGTTTCCCACCTGTTTTGAGTCTTGTTATTTTTGTTATAAACTTTTTATTTAATTGCAAGAGGAAAACACTTGTGATTTGAATCTGTTGCTTTGTTCTCTGCCCAAGTGTTGTCATTCTGCTTGTGTGCCCTTTGGGCCCTGGGAAGGGTATGAACTGTGTCCTGCACACACCGCCCAGGCGTCTGGGGTGGTGGTGCCTTCTCCCGAGTCCTCCAGCCTCCGTGTCTACTCATCCTCTCCCTGCTGAGAGGAGGGTGCTGCCGTTTCCAGGGTGACAGCAGGCCCGCTGTGTCCCGGCTCCTGTGTGCACACTGGGGGGTAACTGGACGGACCTGCCTTTTCCTGTGCCCACCTCTGGCCTCCCCCTGGCGTCACTGAGCCCCACTCTCTGGCGTGGCCCCTCGGCCCCTTCCCTCGCAGCCTGCTGTCTGCAGGTCTCACGTGGGCTTCTGCCGCGCTGCCTGCTTTCCCGCACCCCTCCGCCCGCCTTCCACTGGGAGTTTGCACCGCCTCTGCTTTGCCTGCAGGCTTACACAGTAGGGCTCGGGTCTGTGGTTTCAGTCTCCGGGTTGTTGCTTCTGTTTTCAGTTTCCGTTTTCTTTCTTCACTTTTGTGATGGGTACTTGCGCATTCTGCAGGGTTGTGCCTAGGTTTGTCTGTTGCATTTCACAGTGTGGCATAGGTTTTTCTGTTGCATTTTTCAGTGCGGCATCTTGACAGCTGCCCCTGCTTAGGCTATCAGTGCTAGAGGCGTGGAAACCGCCTCGCCCCGTCATGTGCGTGTGCATTGTAATGATTATCCTGGCTTTTTCCCCACTTGCCTCTAGAGCCACATAACACAGCGTTACAGATTTTGCTTCACCTGTCAGACATAACTTAGAAAAACTGAAGAGAATGATTATGCCCTATTTGCCTACTTCTTTGTTTCAAGATTCCTTCTTGTACTCTTTTCTCTTTAGAGTTCTTTTTGCCATAATTTACATAGGCCTGCCGATGTCATACTTTTCTAGTTTTTCCTCACCTGCGTGCCTCCTGGTTTCTCTTGTCCCTTCTGTTTAACCTTTGCTGGCACCTTGTGTGTTTCCATGTCTTCCCTGCATACTTGCAACTGGTGACTGCCCACCTGTTTTGAGACTGCCGCTTTAAACCTGCCCATTAGTTGGAACGGCTGTCGTCCCCGTTTTGGGGTTTGGAGAAGACTTCCGTGTGAGATGCTATGGCTCTGAGGGTATGAGCAGCTGGCCCAGACCTGGCACATTGCCAGCTGGTGTGTGTGAGTCTCTGGACCCTGCTGGAGCCATCTCCTGAGCCTGCTGCGGCCTCGTCACAGCCAGGCACATGGGAGGTGGATCCCTTCATCCAGGTGACGCTGCGTCCGGGTGCGAGTTCCAGGTCCTTCCTGGGTCCTGGATGCTGTCGGGGTGGGGCACTGTACTTACTGCTGGCTGGGCTTGAGGCCAGACCCCTGGTCTCCCTGACACCCCACGTGTAGGGGCACAGTCCCAGGCACCCCGCTGTCTGCCGAGCTGGTGAGTGGGGACGGGAGGGAAGTAGCTCCCGGCCCCATAGGTGGGGACGGGGTCTTCTGCCAGCGGGAGCAGACGACCCTTGTCAGAGTTTTCCCACTTGCCCCGCCGCCCATCCTGTCCTCTGGCCAGCGCACTGTGCTCTTTCCCGTGTCTGTCAGCATCTGTGGGCTGCGGGCTTCTTCAGTTCCAAAAGAAAAACCCTGTGGAGCTCACCCTGTACCCCTGGGGTCCTGAGGCCGCTTATGTGTGCAGCATCCTGCGGCGTCCAGGGGTTTGGTTCAGGCCAGGGAAGAAGAGGGAGTCATGCCAACCCCAAATTTGGGAATGAAGTCTTGGGGGGTTCTTTGGAGGCGGCTCCACAGCGAGCATTCACGGAAGGTTGCTGGTGCCGAGAGCGCGGAGGCCCTGCCGGCGCAAGGGCTCTGTGGCACATCTGGCACGATTTAGTCCTCCCTCTGTCCTGGGGATGACCCAGCTCCTCCTGCCCTGAGCAGCCTGGGGACAAGGAGGGGGCATCCCCAGCTGGGCTGGCTGCCCCATTGGCATTGCGTAACTTCTGTCCAGACTCCCTGCTGGCCACCTGCTGTGCCAAGCTCTGACCAGAAAGTTCTGGCGCACTGGGATGTGGGCTGAGGGCTCCTAGGAGCCCGACCCCACAGAGAGAGTAGGGGCACAGCCGTGGTGGCCACCCAGGCAGGATGCGTATCAGGTTCCCCTGGAGCCCCTGTCCGGGTTCCCCAGGTCGGGGAGGGCCAGAGGGGGCAGCTGCCGTGGGACCTTCTCCCGGGCCTGTGCCCCTGTGCAGTGCTTGGTGACAGCCTGGAGCTGGGGCTGGGTGGCTGGGTGGTGTCCTGGACTGAGGGTGTCATGGCGGGGCAGCCTGAGCGCCCGCCCTGCGCCCCTGCGCCCCTGCGCCCTCTCTGCTTCCTCCGTCCCCTGTACCCCTCCCCTTCCAGCCTTGCTCACCTGCGCCTCTCTGTTCCAGTTCCGCGTCTACTTCGTGTACTTCCTGGTGCTGTCCATCATCTACTTCCTGGGAGCACTGCTGGATGCACCACTCTTTCTGCACCACTGCCGGTGGAGGCGCCACCAGCCCTTGCCCGCGGTGCAAGAGTTGCAGAGCCCCTCGGAGAAGAAGGCCATGAAAGCGCTGAGCGTGCAGGCCGGAGACCTGGGTGGCCTGCAGCCCTCAGCTCTGCCACTGCCCCGTGAGGATGGCGCGGATGAGGGTGGCGTGAGGGCCCTGGGAGCCGGGACCAAGGCCTGACCCCAGCCTTTCCTAGCGGGCTGAATGACTCCCAGTTGAGGCAGCACCTCTCAAGGCTCTGGGGTCTGCCGTCCCGACCCTGGCCGGGTGGGCATCCCAGGCCTGTGTCCACTGGCTCATTGGCACTCAGGACGTGAACAGTGGCACTGGCCTCCATGGTCCTGCAGGACATGTGGTCCTGCCTTGGCTGAGGGGCCTTTGCTGCGGGCAGCCATGGAGCCCCTTGGCCCTACATCATACTCACTGGTGGCTGGAGCCTGGGGGGAACCCTGAGCAGCCACCTTGCCGATGGACTACACTCCACACAGTGGGCCTGGGCTGCCTTCGTTTGCCAAGAGTGGTTGGCTCTGCCATGCTGGAGGCTAGCCAGTCTGCTGATACCGCACACACTGTCCCCACCAGGTCTTAGCTTGCGGGGAGCCCCTTCCCCAGGGCCTGGCTGAACTGTCCCTCCAGGGTGGGTGGGAGCCATCCATGGCTTAACTGTGACTGTGCTACTTGTCTTTGGTGCTTGTGTGTGCAGATGATGCTCTTGTAAAGATGTGAATCCGTGCCTGGCTTCTTCACTGCGTGCGAGAAGCTGCTGGCGTGGGTACTCTGACCTTGCTGTCCCGGCCCCTCAGCGTGGCTCCTGTTTCTGCCATGGGCTGGCCCTGTCCTGTGTGGAAGAGGTGCTTGCAGCCTGTGGGGACCGAGAGCATGGCCTCCCTTGAGCTGGGCTTGCCTGGAGCACAGGCTGTGGGTGGGCGGCTTCCCCGGAGCCTGCTTTCCATGGTGAGCCCGTGCATTCCTCTGGAGACGTGTGGGCCGCTCCTCAGACACATTAAACACTGTGATCCTGCGTGTGCGATGGGCTCTGATTCCAGCCGCCTGGCCTGGGCTGCATGGGCTGCAGTTGTTTGGGCCAGGGACATGGTTCCCACATCCAGTCAGCCCACAGTGGGGCCTTGGCCCTCTGCCCTTGGGCCAACCCCCAGCCCTGCTGGCCCAAGAGAAAGTCTCCCGCTCAGAGCCATCTCAGCACAGAAAGCGACCAGAGCTCCTGGCAGGGGACGGACTTCAGGGTCAGTGTGGATGGTAGGCATCCAGGGTCTGTTGAGGCTGCATAAGGGTGGCCTGTGTCACAGCTGGGGCCAGAGCACTGCACAGAGCAGTGGCCCTCGGCACCCATGGTCTTGCTGGGAAGGGGGCAGCACTCTCCTTTCTGGCCTGGACACTCATCACCACACTAGCCCACGACACAGCTGTCAGCCTCATGGCTGATGTGGCCACGTGGGGCATTGCTGGCACCTGTACCCGAGCCCCCTGCACCTCCCATGGGACCTTCCATCAGGGGTCTGCACTGGTTCTGCAGCCCTGCTGCCCTGTGCCCTCCACCAGCATGAGGGCAGGTGGCATGCTCTGCCCTTGGCCAGTACCCTGCTCTATGGCACACCCAGCTGGTTGTGCAGGGAGCAGTGGGGCTAGCCTGGACCCGGGAGAGACCCTTGAAAAGGGTGGATGGCAAGGACCTGGACCTCTGCAGGATAGCAGCACACCAGTGTGTGTCTGCATAGCTGGTCACCTACACATCGTCCATGCATACTCGTGCATCTCCACACCTTCACGGTGTATCCTGCACACTCATGTACACCCATGCTCCCTCAGAAGTCCAGGGACAGAGGGCTCCCAAGGGCTTGGGTGGATGATCTTGCCCTTCAGTGACAGGGAAGACTGCTTACAAACCACGTATCGGTGTAAAAGGTCTTTATTCAGTGTCCTTTTGAAACAGTTCACACCACAGATACAGAACTGGTCCTGCTTGTTTTGCCCAGTCCTCAGACCACAGACCCTAGATCCTGAGGCAGGAAGCACAGTGGCTGCAGTTGGCCCAGGGTGGCCAAGCATGTGGCCCCTGTGGCAAGATGCTCTGGGGAGACTGCTGGGCTTCTGTACTTGCAAGCAAAAGGGCTGGGGACAGGACACTGCCACTACCTGACTCATCACCCACACCCCTATCCTAGTCAGACAATGGGGTCATACTCTGGCCCAGCCTGGTCTCAGCGTCACCTGAGATACCAGCCCAAGGAGGCATGATGGGGCCCCGATGCCCAGGCAGGCTGGACAGACCATAGTGGGCCTCCTGTTCTAGGCACGGCCAGGTGGTGGGGGACACTGAGCTGGAAGCCTGCTCCTGCAGGGAGCTGGGGAGGGGGCCCAGGTGTGGCTGTTGTCTCCCTGTGGGCGAACATGTGTCTGGCACAGCCAGTGGGTGGTGAGGACAGGCCAGGGGCTTCATGCTGACTGGCCCAGCCTCCAGCACCTCCAGTGGCCAGGCCCTTCCCACACTGGTGGCCTGTGAGTCCACAGCAGGACACCTGCAAGTCTCGGCCAAGTGTCCTGGGCCAGCCTTCATCCTGAAAGGCAGCCGTGGTCTGAAGTGGCCTGGGCACAGAGGCCAGCACCGTGTTGCAGCTGGCCAGCATTGTGGGGAGGGCAGGAGCAGGGACACTTTGCATCAGGCTGCTCTAAACTTTAAAAAAAATATACTCTTTGGCTTCCTTTTATTTCTCAAGGATTACATGAAAAGTGAACCACACGGGAAAGTATCCACCAGGTTCTGGGCCAGCCGGACACTCCCTGCCTGTGCCAGTCCTCACTGCCTCTGCCCACCATCCAGTGCAGGGCCCTACTTGGAGGGCGTCATGAAACTGTTCTCGATGCAGAGGACGATGTAGGTGTTACGGCAACTCGCGGCGTTCTGCTCCAGCAGCCTGCCTGCTAGCAACGAGGAGGCCTGGCCCGTGGCCCCCACTGCCTCCGTGCGCCATGTCTCACAGTAGCTCTCAGTCAGCCGGCGCCCGCTGGGGTCAGAGCCATGCCACACGCTCTTCTGGGGCCTGTAAGACGCACCGGGCGGTCAGCCTCTGCTAGACCCAATACCCAGTCCTGGGGCTGTTACCCTGAGGCTGCAGAGCTGGGAGGTGTCCGTCCCAGAGGGGCTGTGCTGTGGCTTAGGCCAGGTCACCTGCCGCCTGCACCCCCTCCTGATACAGGCATCAGGTGCTGCCTGGCCCCGACAAGCCCCACTCGCCCACAGCTCTCACATGGGCCTGGGGTGGCTCTTGTGGGTGCCCCACAGTGACAGCAGCTGGCGAGGGCTGCCTTCCACCTGGGGGCACCCTTTCCAAAAGCAGAGAGAGGGGGCAGAGCTGGCATCAGCAGCAGGGCAGGACCTGAGGGGAGCCCAGGACTCTGGCTCAGAGACTACCTGTGACGCTTGCGGGGCCGTCTGGGCCGGGGAAGGAGTCGCGGACAGTGCTGGGAGCCTGCCCAGCAGCATGGACGGGGCAGTGGTGCCCCAGAGCCACACTTTTCACTGCACCCTCTGGGTTTTACAGTTTCTGTCTCATCATGGATGGTTTAGGTTGGCCCAGAGGCGGAGGTGACCCGCGGGATGCCAGGCCACCCCTCTCCAAGCTGCCCTGCTGTCCACGCAGGGGACCTACCAGGCTGGGTGCTTCAGGACGTCCCTGCCATCGAAGGAGAAGATGCGGGCGCCAGGCTTCAGCTGGCCGCGGGAACCTGAGAACAGGGCCTCCCAGCTGGGAGACAGCACCTCGTCCTTTGGAGAGAAGATGGGACTCAGGTCTGGAGAGCTGAGCCGTGGGCCCCAAGAACCCCGGGCTCCAGTGCCACTGTGAGGGCAGGTGGGCTCCTCTACCTTGGTGCTAGCCCAGCCCAGGACCCTGGACTGCATGTCCCCTGTCTTTATTTGTGGGGAACACCAGCTGTGGTGGCGCACGCCTGTAATCCCAGCACTCAGAAGGCTGAGGCAGGAGGATCACTGCAAGTCCAAGATAGCCTGGGCTACATAGTGAGTTCAAGGCCAGCCTGATCTCCAGTGAGACCTGGTCTCAAAAAACCACGTGGAAACCCCTTTCCCACTTTGTGAAAAGGAGCCATGGGCACACGTGCCAGGCCAAGGGGCCCAAGGAGATTTCCTGACCCCTGCATGTGGGAGGGCCGGTCACCCGTGTAAGTGGATGCCCCAGGACCCCTGGGGCACTGTGAGGGGCAGGGGTCTCAGGCTGTGTGGGGGCTTCCAGCACAAGGCGCTGCCCAGTCTCTGGGGCATAGCCACCCACAGGCTTAGGGCCCACCCAGCCCCAGGACAGCACAGCACTGCCCACAGCTGGGCCACCCACCTTGAGGTTGACGATGGGCACAGTCCCGCGGTCCGCACGGCGCACAATGCTGTAGAGGTCCTGCAGCCGCGAGGAGAGGAAGGCACGGAAGGTGCCGCTCAGCCCCACGGCGCGCGCCTGCTGGAAGCACTGAAAGTCGGCTCCGCGGATGCCACGCATGCCCCCCGGCAGTGGGCTGTTGAGCGCCACCAGGTGGAGCTGCAGGGAGAAGATGCACCGGTCACGGACCTGTCACATGCCACGGCCCGGCACTGAAGGCCAGTATAGCCCAGGAGGCTGACGCTGTCTGGGTGCTGCAGGCTCAGGAAGCAGCCTCCAAGGGACCCTCTGGATGCAGCACAGTGCCCACCCCAGCTGTGCTGGTCTCGCCTGCAGGACGGGCGTAGGCTCTGGCCCAGGGCTTTCTCCTCTGTGCCTTGGAGCTTCCGAGGTGTCTGAATATGCAGATGGTTACTCAGCCACTGGAGGCCACCTGGGCCCATGATGCACCCCCAGGACCAAGAGCCGTGGATCATGACCACCCGGGAGCTCACCACTGGCTGGAAGTCACGGTGGGTGTGGGCAGGCGAGCCTGTCGGACTGGCTGGCTGGAGATGCACGTAGGCGCCATGGTGTTGTGAGGCCCCAGGGTAGGGCTGGGGGTCCAGCAGCCGTGGGGGGCTGGCCAGGATGTCATCTGCCCTCCAGGGCCGCGCAGTGGAGTAGGGGTGCTCCCGCTGTGGGTATGGGCCACCACCGTGCAACTGCACCAGCGGGGGCTGCAGGGCGGCCACCTCGTTGTCCTGCGATGGAAGACAGTGCCATGGACAGAGGATCCAGCACCACAACCCCGCTGCTGCCATCCCTTCTCCTGCCTCTGCCCTGTCCTGGCAGCCAGCACCGGGCTTCTGCGTGGTGGGTAACGGTTGCCCTGGGGGTGCCCCACCACGCTCGGATTGGGGTCCATCCTCCACATGGCCAACCGGGCCACCTGATCAGAGACCACAGTCCTTGCCGACCACTGGCTCCCGCCCCCAAGCTGCCCCGTCCCCACCCAGCTACCTACTGACCCACGTACCCACCTTTCTATTCCTCTGCCCATCCACCCAGCCGCATCTATCCACCTGTCTGTCCGTCCATCCACCACCTGCCTATCTACCTGTCCACCCATCTCCTATTCCTGTTCTGGCTCTGTGGGCGAGGACTTGGCCGGGCAGAGATTGGCAGAGCCTGAAGTACAGCCCAGGGTGGGTGTGTGGACGGCCAGCAGAGATTTTCCTTTTCCAGTGGGGACCCCTGGAGTCACATGCTCCAGGCACCAAGCTGTGCGGGCCTTGCTCATTGTCCCCACAGCCACCAGCCATCCCGCAGAGTCTGTTCCCTCCTTACCGTCACACGAGGCAGTGGCATCCGGGCCTCCAGCTGGAAGGGAACAGCAGGGTTACTCCAGGGGTTCTGAGGGGAGCCACAGGCTGGGCCCCCACACAGCCCAGAACAGAGGGCCCAGCTACACCTCAACACCAGCACCAGGTGCCCGCTGGGTACAGGGCCACTGGGGTCCAGTGGGGGCTCCCTTTCTGCCCAGAGCGTGCAGCAGTCCAGATCAACCCCAACCCTTAGTGTGGACAGAGGACCCACAGACAAAATGGGTTGTTTGGCCTCACATGGGCCACACAAGGAGAAATCTGTGCTGGCCAATTAGGATGGTGCCCTGGATTGGAGAAAGCAGGGAATGAGGAAGGCCTCATCTTCTGGCTAAGGCTGGACAAGCAGCCCACAGCCGGGAAAGGAGCCAGGCCCGCAGGCCCAGGACTTGGGCATCCCAGAGGCCCGGGGTCCTCTCGTGGTATTCACAATGTGCCACTATGAAAATAAGCCCACACCACCCCTTGGGGCCCTCGGACAAGTCCTGTCCCCAGACTCCTGGGTGGGCCTTGCCTGGACAGGGGTTGCAGGCCTCTATCTGCACTCCGCCCACCTAGGCACCTGAAAGTCCAGGTGAGCGCACACAAAACACAGCTGCCGACTCTTTTAAGACCCCAGGAAGCGTGTCGAACACTGGCAGGCACCAGCCTTATCCTTGCAGAGGGGGCCGTGCCCCTAGAACTCACCAGGACCTTGCGGACCCCATTGCGGACACGGACGTAGAGCTCCTCGTCCTCTGCCACGAAGATGAGCCAGCCCTCAGGCACCTCGTGCACCTTCTCCAGCATGGCCTCGTAGGAAGTCCAGGCCCTCACCTGTGGGGCCGACCTCCAGGTGGGTGGGCAGGATGCACCCCAGGGGACCCAGCCCTCCCCAGGCCTGTCTCCCTCCAGCCCTCCCCAGGCCTGTCTCCCTCCAGCCCCTGACCACTTACCCCTGAGGAGGTGCCCATGGTCCCCGGGGGGCCTGGGGGGCCAGGAGGGCCAGGGGGACCAGGAAGGCTGACAGCTGCAGGAGAAAAGCTGGGTTGGGCCACGGGCCACAAAGGCAGCCTGGGGACAAGGCTGTGTCCCACCACCCCCTGATCCCCCACTTACTCTGCCTGTGTGGGCCGGGAAATGAGGGGGGACCGGGAGGCCCAGGGGGCCCAGGAGGGCCCTGGCGACCTTCATAGCCAATGCCAGGAGGCCCTTGAGGGCCAGGTGGGCCAGGTGGGCCCCGGATGCTCTCTCCCTTAGGACCCTAGGACAACACAAACCCCGTCACCTCGCCCCGGGCCCTCAGGACAGCAGCTGGGCCCCTGGGGTCCTCAGGCTCAGGCAGGGGACAGTGGGTGGGGCTGTGGCACCAGAAGAGCGGATGAGATGCACGTGGGGAGCTGTGTGCCCACCCGGGAGGCCGTGCCAGCCCCAAGGCCACTGTATACCCCACACAGACCAAGATTGCGGGGCCTTGGGCAGCGAGGCGGCCGAGTGTGCCCGTGGCGGGTTCCACGCTTACTGGGATCCCGGGGTACCCCGGGGGGCCGGGGGGGCCAGGCACACTGGAGCCAAAGAAGCCGCTGCTGGCCCCGGGCGCGCCCCTCTCGCCCTTCTGTCCGGCGTCCCCGCGGTCCCCCTTCTCGCCCTGCAGACGGATGGGTTCAAGTGAGCTGGCTGCATGCTAGTGCACCGTGGGGACTCTCGGCCCCGGGGACGTCACCCACCTTCATTTCAGCTCCCAGACGGAAGAGGTCCAAGGGGAACTGCCCTGTGGATGGGAGGACAGTGAGGCCGGCCAGTGGCCCGGCACCCACCCGCCCCTCCGGACATCAGCGTTCACGCGCACGTCTCACTGCGTCGGGTCCTGGCTCACGGCCCTTTCTGCTTCTGCTCGTCTGGGTCCTGTCACTGATACCTCTACACCGTCCTTCCCTGACAGGTAGGCCTGTGTCAGCCCTGACACTGGTCCAGACCCTTCTGGGTTTGGGCCGTCACTGCGAAGCTGCCCTCTGCTCCTCCCCTCTAGACCACGTCCCCGGCACCCTCTTCGGGGACCTCTCCCTGCCTCTTGTCAGCCCCGACAGGCCTATGATGGCGTCAGCCTTGGCAAAGAGCCAGCTTTGACGTTGGATTCTCTGACCCGTTTAATTTTCCTTCATTTATCTCAGTCCTCTGATACTTTTCCCCATCTACTTTCATCAAACACTTGCTGACATCCTGAGCTGGAGGCTTGGAAACTTGCTGCTGAAGGCTGCACTCTGTGAAGAAAGGGTTAATGATGCCCCTTTCCTTCCAGGGAGAGTAACCTGCAGTGACCTGTGCCTTTGGGGGAGCCCTGACCTTGAACAGTCCCTGACCTCAGGGTAACCTTCCCCTCTCCAGAAACCCCTGTTGTGGGAGCCCCAATCTGGGCTCTGCCCTCAGGCTGTGCCCTCCCGCTCCCTGAGGAGGTGCAGAGCCGGTAGCTCCAGGTGCTGGCTGTCCTGGGCCCTCTGGGTGTGCGGCCGTGTGTCGTGGACAAGCTTGGAGAACCCCTGCACAGCACCCACAGCCTCCTGTCTTGCACTGCCCAGAGGCCAAGCAGGCAGCGTCCCAGGCCCAGGTGCTGAGTTCCCCTCCTCCCAGGGAGGGTGTGCCAGAGCCCTCCATCGCGCCCAGCCTGGACACCGAGGGGTGCTCACCTGGTGGTCCGGGTGGGCCCACGTCCCCTTTGTTGCCCTTTTGTCCAGAAGGCCCTGGCAGCCCTGGGGAGCAGGGACCCTGTGTGGTTGTGTGGCCCAGGAGGGACAGCTCTGCCCATACCCCGGACCCTCAGGCAGGAGGGGAGGACACTGTGGGATGGGACCAGCGCAGGGGAGGGTAGAGGCCTGAGCAGGGCAGGAGGAAGCTAAGGTGGGAGACGGCCTGGCCCATCACCGCAGTCCCAAGGCAGTCAGGGTGGGCTGGGCAGAGGGCACAGCACCCTGGGGTGTTAGAAGTGGAGTGCAGGGGTAGGCGGAGCACTCTCTGCCTGTCCCTGTGAAGGGCATCTGTCCCCAGGGAGCAGAGCCCAGGCCCATCAGCCACCCACCATCTCCCGGGAGCCCTTACCTTGTGGTCCCGGAGGTCCAGGACGGCCGGACTCCATGAATGCCTGCCAAGCACAGGCAGGGGTGGCACTGAGGGACGGAGCCCTGGAAACTGAGGTCACTGTCCCCCAGGGGCCCCAGCTCCTCGCCCACAGGGAGATGTGGCATTTAAAGGGCCGGATGGGGTCCAGAGCGGGGCGCCACAACACCTGCCTGTGAGGGTCCCCCGCCCCCAGCCCAGGCACTCAGCTGTCTCACGTGGAGCTGGCCCCAGGCCCAGGGCCACCCCCAGGCTTCTGGGGCTCAGGCTCAGCCTTCTCATGGCCCAGGCCCATCTCAGGGCACTCGGACTGGACGCAGAGGCAGGCGAGGGAGGAGGGCCATGGGGACAGCACTGCCATGTGGTGCCTTGGTGACTTACGTTGCTGTCATAGATGGACATCCCAGGTGGGCCAGGGGGACCTGGAGGTCCTGGGGGCCCAGGCATTCCCTGTGGGGGACAGAGAGCTCTGGTCAGGCAGGGTCCCAGCCAGACCACCAACAGTGGCCAGGAAAACCACATCAA
This sequence comes from Fukomys damarensis, assembly GCF_012274545.1. Classification (NCBI taxonomy): domain Eukaryota; kingdom Metazoa; phylum Chordata; class Mammalia; order Rodentia; family Bathyergidae; genus Fukomys; species Fukomys damarensis. Next base: position 1,135,894 of record NW_022900936.1, read on the forward strand.
CCCTGGTCACAGGCGCCCGGGGACAAGGACAGCCACGTTTCCAAACGGTGGCCTAGGCTGTGACCAACCAGGCCTCAGAGAGAACCTGGCCTCAGTGGTGGCCACCGCAGAGGGACAGTGGTAAGAGGAAGGAAATGTCCCTGCTGGCTGGACTGTGTCAACCGGGCACCACCGTGGGGAAACCACACGGATCCTGTGCTGTGGGCTCCGAATACACGTGTGCACGTGACAGAGTGTGTGCGCACACAGGTGAGCATGTGCGGCAGTGTGCACGTGAGCACCCCTGTGTGCCTAGCATTGCGAGTTCACAGGGGCCACATGAGTGGGGCCTGCAGGTCACAGCCAGGCCGCCCCAGTCCCCGGCCCCTGCCCACGCCTGCAGGACACTCACCCTCACGCCAAAACCGAGGCTGGCGTCTCCGGGCTCCCCCTTCTCACCCTTCAGTCCGTTCATCCCGGGGCGACCCTGGGCAGAGCATGGGAGCCTAGGTTCGCCCCAATTCAGGCAGGGCTGTCCCTTGGGCACCCCTGCCTGCCCTCGGGGGACCCCTTGCGACTCTCCCCCTCCCTCTTGCCACAGGACCTGGGGAGGGGTGCTCAGCGCTCTCCCACCTTGGGCCCCCTGGCCCAGGACAAGGCTCAGACACCTCTGGCCACATGGGACGAAAGCTGTTCAGGCAAGGGTGCTGGAGGGACGCTGGGGCCCGGCCCTTCCCCGCCAGGCCCAGCAGAGCCCTGGTGCTCACCGGCCGTCCAGGAAAGCCGATCTCTCCCTTGTGCCCAGGCCGCCCGTATGGCCCCTGTGGGAGGGAAGGGGTGCTGAGGGGCTACGAGGTGAAGGTGAAGGTGGGGACCCTCTCCCCAACTTGGGCTCTGGTGAGGCAGGGCTCAGGGAGCCGGGGTCGGTGCAGAGCGGACCTACTCACCGGGGGTCCACGGAAGCCCGGCTCTCCCTGTGCAGAAATGAGAGCACTTTAGGGGCCAGCATCTCTGGGGTCCTCCTGCCCAGGGCCTGGCCGCACGTGTTGGGCAGGGGCAGGTGACAGGGGTCTTGAGCAGCCTGTGGTGGGGTCCCCAGCCCAACTCAGATGTAAAGCTGGGTGTGGGGGCATGGAGACGCAGCCTTTGTGGCCTTCCTCAGGTCCTGGGGCTCGGGGTTCCCTCACACAGACCTGCAGGGGCCTGTCCCCAGGGCCACCAGACCCCCAGCCCGCTCACCTTGGCTCCCTTCTGCACGGGGCCCAGGGCTCTGCCGTCAGGGCTGAAGATGCCACCCGGCTCTCCTTTCTCACCCTGGAACAGGACGTTGGTGGTGGTCAGGGCCCCCGAGGGTGCCACTGGCCAGGGGAGGACACAGCAGGACACGAGGAGTCAGCCATGTGTGGTCAGGGCCTGTCCCTTGGGTCACAAAGGGGCGCAGCCGATACGAGTCCTCTGGGCACCCAGCCCTCACCTTGGGCCCCGGGGAGCCCAGCGCGCCTTTGGAGCCCTCGTCGCCCTTTGGCCCGGCGGGTCCCTGGGGTAGAGACCAGATGGGAATGAGAGGTCGAGCCCGTCCCTGCCAGCAGCACCGCCCACTCCTGTCTCGGTGTCCTTCACACGGGACCATCTGACCTGGGCCCCAGGGTGTGCCTACTTACAGGGAAGCCCGCGAAGCCCGGCCTGCCCTGTGGAGAGAGGGATGGCCTCAGCACGGGGACCTGGGGACGGCTCCGGCCCAGCGCTCCCTGCAGCTGTACCTACCTCGGGGCCCGGTACACTGGCCAGCGCTCGCTGTCCGTTGGCAGAAAGCAAGAACCAGAAAGAGAAAGGAGGCACCTCTGAGATCAGACCAGCTCCGGCCAGTGATGCCAGCGCAGAGTGGGGTCCTCCTCCCACGGCATCCCCGGGCTTGGACTGAAGGGCTGCAGAGCCAGCACAGCCACTCTGGGGCCCCAGCACCTGGTGCGTGGACCAGGACAAGGTCCCCAAGTCCACCTCACGCCTCACATCCTGCCAGAGGCCCTGCCTACCTGGCTGTCCAGAGGGGCCGGCCCACACCACTTGGATTGAGTCCAAGGCCTTGACGTGGCACTAGCCCCATCTCTTTATGTTTTTATTTTGAGACAGGGATGTAACAAGTTACTAAATTGCCCAGGCTGGGTCCAAACTTGCAGTCATCCTGCCTCGGCCTCACAGAGCGCTGGGATTCCAGGTATGCACCAGGGTGCCTGGTTTCTCCTGCCAGCTTCTCAGGCCTCTCCGCCTGTGGGCATGACAGCCCCAGCCAGGCATGCCTGACCGTTCACACCCTTCAGCCCAACCTGTCCCAGGACTACCGTGCCCATCATCTGAAAAATGAAAAAGGACACTGAGCATAGAGAGGGTGGGTAACAGGTCTGGAGGTGCACAGCAGACAGTGCTGGGACTGTGCCCGGGTGGCACCAGGCCCCGCTCCTGCCCTAGCCGGGCAGCCCCTTCCAGGGCCAGGTGTGGGGATCCAAGCTGCAGCTGCCACGGGTGCCCAGGGACTGAGGGATGCAACAGGGGCAGGCTGCGCACACGGCCTCGCAGACCCAGCTCCATGGTCCCCAGCACAGTAGGCCCAGGCCACACCCTCGGGGACCCAGTGAACCCTTACATCCTGCTCGGACACATAGACCACAGCTCCCGGGGGTCCTGGGGGCCCAGGCAGGCCAGGATGCCCCACACCATCCTTTCCAGGGTCGCCCTGCAAGAGAAGTTGTATCTGCTTGGAGCCCGCTTGGGCCAGGTCCCCATGTCAGCCTGGTCTGGGGTGGGGAGTGCAGCGGGGACCCTGACTTCCCTCTGCTCCCAGCCCTTGGGGACACTCACTTTTTCTCCCCGGCTCCCCTTCTCGCCTTTTGGTCCCTGCAGAGACGGAAGGAAATGGCCCATCATACACAGAAGTGGGCAGGGATGGAGGGATCTTTGCTCTGGGCCAACACCAGTCCTGGGCCGAAACTTGAACTCGGCCCCTTGGGCACGGGCAATGGTTAGGGGCCCCGGGTTGACCCAGTGCCTGCTCTCGGTCAGGTCCTGTCGAGAGCCTTGTCCCGCCCTGAGCCGGCTGTGCTGCTCACTCACCGTGGGCCCAGCTGAGCCCTCGCTGCCCGGGAGGCCAGGGAAGCCTTGAGCTCCATCCGCTCCGACTTCTCCCTGGGAAGACAGCACGGTCAGCGCATCACTGCACGGCCAGGGGCGGAGCCCCCGACTCTGCCCTGAAGGGTGACTGTCACCCCAGGCTGAGGAGCACCGGCACCAGACATTTCATGGTGCCCACGCGAGCCGCCCCCGTGAAAACCCCAGGGTCCAGGGACAGAAGTGCTGCAGGTGGGAGCCCGGGTCAGATGAGAAGGAACCAGAAGGAGGGATGGTGGGGTGGTGGCGACAGACGGGGCTGAGGCCTGCCGTGTCCCGCATACGCTGGCTGAAATGCAGAGGGACTGACGGGTCTTACCTTGTCTCCAGGAGGCCCAGGCAGGCCGGGATCCCCCTGCGTGGACAAAGGGCTTTGTGAGTGTGGAGCAGGGGCCATCCCCTCTTCCACACAGGAAGTGGGGTCTGTGAGCAGGGGTCACCACCCCAACAGCACATGGTGGCTGCCCTGGACCGCACGTCACATAGCAACTCCAGAGAAACCCCCCAGGTGTGGGGCAGGCCTGGTGGACGGTGACACCCTGACCAGCTCCCTCTGAGAGGCGGCTGCGGCCCAGGGCCAGGGGAGAAGGGGACCACAAGGACAGGACCCAGAGAGGACGCAGGCTGCCGCCTTCTGGGGGTCCTTCCCTGGGAGCCTGGGCAGAGGTGGGGCTCCTGAACCAACCCAGGGATCCCAGGACAAAGCCCCAGGTCCTCCAGGGTCTGCATCCTACGGACCCCAAGCCTGGAGTCCAGGGGGCTGCAAGTCCTTCCTAGGGCTCCTTTTACACAGATGCCTGAAACCGGAGCTCTGGGGAGAAGATGCGCTGGCGAGGGCCCTGGGCTGGGACACTGGTTATTTTCCAGTCAGGGGTTCCCACGCTGGTCTCCCCACTGCTCCTGAGCAGAGCCCCCCACCCCCCGCAGCATAGCCGGACTCATCCGCTGACGACGAGGGCTGACCTTGAGTCCGGGCAGGCCTGGTGGTCCCTGTGGGCAGAGGACACAGGGTTCAGTGTCCCCTCCCCACAACCCTCCCACATCCCCACTCTGTCACAGGGGACAGCAGTCCCACCAGCGTCTGTGTGTGGACAACTCAAGCCTGGCCTTGGGAAGGTGCAGCCCACCCTGGATCCCACAGGAGGGTCAGAGGTCAGGAGCTGTGTTGCACACCCGGGCCACTTCACTAACACACAAGCATACCTCAGTGACCGCACATGTGGCCGTCTGCCGGCCCAGCCTCTCTGGGACACTCGGCCACCAAGAGCCTGCGCCCTGGCCACGCCCACCTCCCCACCAGAGGTGGCCGGCACCTGTGGGCCACCAGGAAGCTTTCAACCACGTAAAAGAAAACTCCAAGTTACAGCGGTGAGAATACCCGAGGGCTGTTTCTGCCCCATAAAAACACCTCTTTAACTTCGCTCAGAACAAGCAGTCTGAACCTGTCCTCACCCTCAGGCCGAGCCCTGGGCCCAAGTGTGCACTGGGGCTGGGTTCCGTGTGTGTCCTGGGCAGGGCAGTGCCCGCAGCTCTGAGGGGAGCAGGGGCCAGGGGATGGGGTGCTGGGACCCAGCAATGGCATGGGGAGGCCCAGCAGCCCCCGTGCAGCTCTCGACCAAGCTCAGGACACTTTGGGATCAGATTCCTTCTTACTGACCCTGACCCTGAGCAGGGCCTGGGTTCTAGGTGGGGCCCTGGACAAATGCCCACTTCTAACTCAGATTCTGCGTAGACCAAGTGTTGGCTACTTCCCCAAGTCAGAGCCACAGGGAGACTTCCACGTCCCGCCTCCTGTAAAGACCTGTCCTGCAGGCCGCGTGTCCCGGGCCCACTGACCCCGAGCACCGAGTATAGGGCCCTCAGCTCCCAGCCCATGTGTCCACAGAGGACGGTGGCGCTGCTGCCCACTAGCGGCTTCCCTCCCAGGCTGGAGGCCGTACCTGCAGCCCTGAGGAGTCTCTGGCTGTCGACCAGAAGGGGGCTCCGGAGCCTTCCATGTCATCCTGGAGGGACACAGGGACGTTGGTCTGTGTCCCTGCCTGAAGGAGGGGCTCCACCCCGGGGTCCAGGGGAGCAGAGGATGTGTGGGGATGGGGAGGATGACGGACGGGGCTGAGGCAGGGGGTCCACACGGGGCCCCGCAGCGCCTCTGTGTGTCCAGCCACCAGGTCTCATAGCTGGGATCCCATGGAAACAGAAGCCCTGGCCGGGGCACAGCAGCCACTGGCACAGGGCCGGAAGCGGCCTGGTTGAGGGGCTGTGGCGCAGGCCAGGCTTCCAGGGGCCTGAGCTATTGCCACTCACAAATCCTGCAGCAAGTCCTGGTCCGGGGGGTCCAGGAGGTCCTGGGGGTCCTGGGGGTCCAATGGGCCCGGGGGCTCCTACAAAGCCAGTCTTCCCGGGAGCACCTGCGGGGCCTGGGTCTCCTTGGCTGCCCTGTAGGGTGGAGAAACAAAGTCACCGCCTCTGCCCCAGGTTAGCTAAAGCCAAGCCACAGCATTTTTCTTTTCCTTTTTGTGGGGTGGCGGGGTGTACCGGGAATCGAACTCCAGTCCTCGTGCTTGCAAGGCAAGCAGTGGAACCACTGAGCTAAATCCCCGGCCCAAGCCACAGCATTTTCTGAGGGAAATGCCAACACCTGCAATCCAAAGGAAGCCACTAGCAATGAACGGCCCCTCCAGTGCTGTCCTCCACGGGTCCCGTCCCCAGCAGGCCCAGGGCCGCCCAGGACCCACTGGCCAGGTCAGGTGAGCCATGTGGCAGGTAGGCCGTGGCCTAGGCCGCAGGCCAGTCCCGAGGGAAGCCTGGACCAAGGGAGGATGGGCAGAAGGCCTGCAGCCACTAGGGCAAGGGTGGGCCCCAAGCGCCCCAGGTGTGGAGAGGTGCTGCTCTCAGGGCAGGGGCCCTTGCAGTCTCACGGCTCAGGGACACCTCGTGCCTCCTCCACTAGCGGCCCGGAGGACACGACTGCCCAGGACAGATGCCGAGTGCTCCCTGGTACCACTTAGCAGGATGGACAGGGCTGGGGCATGGACAAGAGCTCGCTGACTGGCAGCCCTGGTCCCTATGGGACACTTCCCACCACGCGTGAAGAGGGGGCAGGACAGTGCCAGGCATTTGTACCTTGGGTCCAGGGGCGCCCGCATCTCCCTGCGGAAAGAGCAGTTTTACAGTGAAGTCAGACCAGCAGACAGTGAGAAAGCAAGTGGCCCCTCCCCAGCTGCCCTCTGACAGGGCCACTGAGCATCTGGTTGAGTCCTTCCCGCTCATCCATGGACAGAACTCCAGGTTAGTGCTTGGCCCCTGCCTCCTGGAGAGCAGAGTGCTTACAGGACACCCACTTTGCTTGGCCCTCTGGGGAGGCTCCTCTGCTGGTCACGGAGCACCACAGGCCATGGGCCCACCACACGGGCCCCTCATGTCACTCACAGAAGCCTGCCCGAAACCACGGCCTGCATGCCCCACAGAGCCCCTCTCTCCACGCTGGAACACTGCTGCCTCGTGGAAGTGTCCTCCTTACTCTTACGCGCCGCTGTCTGTCCAGTCAGCAAGGCCAAGGCCCAGCTGGAGGAAGCCCTGACTTCCACCCAAGCCCACAGCTGCTACCCGGAGTCTTCCCACACCTCCACCTTGGGTTGCATCTCCCTCATGGGGTCCCTCCAGACAGCCTGGTGCGCCCCGCTCTGGGCACGCAGTGTGCCTGGGTCAACTCTGCCCTGACAGCAGGAGGGACTTACAGGGCTGCCTTTCTGGCCCGCTTTTCCTGGAGGACCCTCTTTCCCTGGGGGTCCTGGGTGTCCCTGTGAGAGAAGAGCAGAGTGAGGGTCTGGGGGATCCACACTGAAGCCCAGGGCAGGAGAAATCCCTCAGACGAAGTCCCCACAGGCAGGAAACGGACATGGGGCAGGACCACAGCACTGAGAGCTGGTCCTTATCTGTTTCCTTCACGTCCCGGAGGACAAGGGCCAGAGGTCGGTTTCCCTAACTTGGAGGCCGCCGCCTGCACAAAGGGAGTGAAAACCAGGCTGTGCTGCCCCCAGCAGTGGGTACACCAAGGGCACCGCAGGGCTCGCATGTGGTCAGATGGGCAGGAGTGGAGCCTGGCTCTCCCACCCCACCCACGAGGGTCATTCCCACTGGGGCCACGGAACACAGGGTGGCCCAGATATGAGAGGTGCCCACTGCAGGGCCGCAGACTCACCGGGGAGCCAGGGAACCCGGGGGACCCGTCCTGCCCAGGCACGCCAGGGAGGCCTGGGGGTCCTGGAACGTGGGAGCTGTTCACCCCAAAGCGGCCAGGCTCCCCAGGCAGGCCTGGGACTCCAGGGGGACCAGGGGGGCCGGGGAAGCCTCGCGGGCCCTGGACGGAGACACATGGTGAGTGCCAGCCCGCACAGATAACCCTACCTCCCAGCCACCCAACCCCACAAACTTGAGATGGGGCTGCAGCTACTCACCCTGAAGGTCTCCAGGTCGCCGCTGAAGCCAGACCCCTCCATGTCGATGAAGGTCTGAGGGAGTGGAGAGAGGTCACCAGGCCGCCCCGCCTGGCTAGCTCTGCCCTCAGATTGCCCAAGAGATCAGGAGAGGCTGAGAGAAGCAGCACACCCCACTGCTGAGAGGGTCCCCAGCCCACCAGCCCCACAGCCACAGGAGCCGCACGTGCAGGGCCAGGGTGGACTCACCAGCTTGTCATGCCTGAAGGGCGGTCCTGGTGGCCCTTGGGGCCCTGGGGGTCCTCTTGGCCCAACCCCCGGGTCTCCCTGGGATAGAGAAGCCCATCATAGAGGCTGTAGGGCCCCGGCTTGGGCTGGGTGTGAGGGGCACCCCAGCCCAGGCTCACTCACCTTCTCACCCTTGGGGCCCACGTCCCCCGGGGTCCCCGGAAAGCCCTGTGGCCCAGCGGCCCCCTAGAAGACAAGGACAGGGCTGGTGGTGGAGGGCGGTGCTGTCCCCAGGGCCTCTGTACCCTGACCTCAGAGCGGAGGTGAATGGCGGAGCCCCCAAGGGCCATGGAGCCTGGGAGGGGACCCAGCGCAGGGGCCAGGGTGTGAGGGCGACACCGCAGCTCTTAGAGGCAGCGTGACCACCGCGGAAGCAGAGTGGCGGCCACTTCTCAGACGGCACCACGGGGATGGCAGCTCGCGAGCGTGCATGCGTGTGTGCGTGCGAACGGGCGGCACACTGGCTTGGGTGTTCCTGAGCAGCCCGGCCTGCACCCCATTAATCCCGCCCAGGCCTGGCTCTCTGGAGGCAGAGTCTAGCCCCACCTTGGCCTGTGTCCACCCCGTCTCCTGGACGCAGTGTCTTCTGTTCCCAAACCCAGCTGCAAGTGGAGCAGAAACTCAAGTGCCCTCTTTTCTTCCCTCCCTCTCCTCCTCTTTGCCACGCATCCCCCTCAGGGGACCTGGGAGGCACACAGGCCCTCTCTCTTCCTTTGCTCCCTGGCAGTATCCTGGCCCTCATGCCCTGCGCGTAGCTGTCTCTCCCTAGCAGCTGGGATGTTCTTAAACGGGTGAAGCCACGCTGGGGACCATGTGGCAGACACAGACTCACAGGCCCCACCCACCAAGTGGTGCAAAGAAAAGCAAACTCACTGGTCTTCCGTCCTCGCCAGGGTCCCCCTGTAATGTGCCGGAAGAGGCTATTAATGACGGGTCAGGCCACCAAGACCCAAGGGGACCCACCGAGCCCCTAGCCTGCACTGAAAGCTGCACCCGTGGGAACCGCCTGGTTACTGCGCAGGTGGCTGCACTGGGTCTGGGGCCCCCAAGCTTCGCTGTGGCACTGTCCCCCCGTCACGGGACCACGTCGCGGGGACAACTCACCGGCTCGCCATCCCTGCCCGGAGCACCGTCCTTCCCTGGGGGTCCGGGGACAGGGTGTGCACCAGGGCCGTGCATCACGGAGCCTGTGGGGCCCTGGGGCCCGACTGGGCCAGGTGGCCCCCGAGCTCCTGGCTCCCCCTTCTGCCCCTTCAGGCCTCCCTAGTGTCAAAGGGGACAGGAGGGCACGGGCTGCAGTGCCCACACGTCCCCCTGCTGTTGCGGCTGCCCTGCCCAAGTGCTGGGCAGGACACTGGTCACAGAGAGAACGTGTGGCAGGGCGGGAAGAGGACCCAGGCCCCAGGGCTCCAGACAGGGAGGGGAGGCGCCTCACCTTCCCCTGGCCACTCCCTGGGCTCCAGGCACTCTCGTCCCATGCGTCCTCTGAACCTGGGCCAGGAAGGGTCTTAGCTGGGGAGGAGAAGCAGCTGCTATCAGACCTGTGGCCCTGGCCTCCACTGTCCCCCAGGGGTGACTTCCTGGTGCCTCGGGGCTGGGAGAGAGAGGAGGGGCACACAGCCAGCCACAAGGAAGAGAACCAGAGCTGGCCTGGAGCCCTTGGCCATCCTAAGCCACGCCCACAACAGCACAGAACTTCCAGAAGATTCCTCTGGGTCCATTGCAACAAGAAATGTCAGCATTTGTCGCTTCCTCCCGGCAGACAGTGAAAACCAGCAGAAACGAACCCCACCGCCTCCACGTGGATTGGTCACCGCCCCACACACCTCCTCCCTCTCCTCCGACACACACTTGCCTGCGTGCACACAGACTTGCACATGCATCCCTCCCCTGTGCCCGCCCTGCACGGTGGCCCACAGGAGGATGTGGGGATGCCCTCTGCCAACTGGGGCCACATCTGATGTGCCACGCGTATGTCCCCTACAGCGGCACACGGGCTCCCTTGGCCCGGGTGTCCCGGCGTCTGAGGACGATGGAGCATCGCTGAGTGCCAAGGCTGCCAGCAGCCCCGCCTGCCTGGGCAGCCAGAGCGGTGTGCTCTGTTCAGGTTTGTAAGAACAAGGAGAGCCCGCGACAGCTGGAGCCACAGAGGACAGGCCACGGGGCCACTGCCAGCCCCGCCTGGTCCCTGCTGGGTCCCTGTTCTGCTGGGTCAGAGCTCAGACGGGTTGGCCCTACCCCGCCCCACCAGAGCCGCCCATGAAGAGCAGGTGGTGGGGCCGGCGCTGGACGTGGCTGCCGCAGCCTCCTGCCCAGCAGGAAACAGGATGGTACCAAGCTGGACATCATTTCCTGGGGGCTAAAGCTGTCCCATTTCTGGTGCCTTTGGGGAGCCTCAGCCTCCAGCCGGATGCAGAGCTGACTGCAAGTCTGGCCAGATGTGGGGACCAACCGGCCATGGGGGGGTCACCCGGTGGGCGGCACTAGCAGCCTTCCAGGTACTCACCAGTCCTCACAGCTGCGGATGCCAGTGCCATTACTGGACTGAGAATCTAGAGCCGTGTCCAGCCACACGCCGGCCCTGAGCCTACACCGCTCAACCCGACTGACTGCCCGCCTGTGACTGTGGAGCCCAGAGCCTGACGGCCGCAGCACCTGCTGGGATCTTGGGCCTGGGGCTCTGCTGCTTGAGGTCTTGGCCACCAGGGGGAAGCAAAGGCCCTTCCCAAGTGCTACAAGGCTGGAGACTAAGCAATAAGGACGAATATAAAACCCCTGCCTGGGGGTGTTTAAAGCTGGGAAAACATCACCAAAGGAAATCAAAGAAGACCTAGGAGAAGAGTCAAAACATTCAGGGTGTCAACACTAACAAATCTTTTTTTTTTTTTTTTGGTACTGGGGATTGCAAGGCAGGTAGCAGAACCACTAAGCTAAATCCCCAGCCCACTAACAAATCTTTTGATCAAAGGTTCAGCTAGGTTTTTAAGTCTTTCTTATTTTTTGTGGACCTTGACAACCTGATTCCAAAACTCCTGTGGACATGCCAAGGGCCTAGGGCACCAAGGCGAAGGAAGTATGGGGATAGGTCCTGCCGAACATCAAGACTTGCTCGGAGCAACAGGATCCAGGCAGTGGGATGCTGCAGCGCAGAGGGACAGGTCAGTCCCCGGCAGGACAGAGTCACCGACTGATCAACTTGGGGCAAACACTATGTTAGTTCCCGCTAATAGCATGGAGAGCTGGGTCAGGGTGAGCAGGAAGAGACAATCACCCCAGGGCTATACCGTCTCCCCACAGAATGACTCAAATTGCATCACAGACTGAGGTCTTGTTGCTGGGGGTTCTCAGACCTGACACCAAACTCAGCATCTGTACAGAATTGCTCAAGACTAAAACACTCGCAGGGTGTTGGATGACTCCGGTCACCAGGGAAAGACCCAGGGAGGAGGGCTGGGGCCAGGCCCACGGAGAGGAGAGAAGAGACTGGGCGGCACCAACAGCTCCTTGGCCGCCCCTGGGAGCGCGAGGCGGGCACCTCCAGGCCAGCGGCGACCTGACTGGCCGTCCGCAGCACAGGCTCCTCCTCAGTGAGAAAGTGGATGGACCGGACCCTGCCCAGCTGGCGGCATCCCAAGCAAAGCCCACGCCCAGGCGACAGCAAGTGGGTGGGCATGGTGAGGGCTGTGAAGGCCCGAGGACCCCGGAACGACCCACAGCCACCGGCACCGCTGTGGGGATGGCTTCATGGTCAGAGCCGACGGTGCAGACAGCAGAACAGACCAAGCCGAGAGCCATCTGGGCCCCCAGGTCACAGGTGGGCGAGGCCAGGCAGAGCCGACCTCTGGGCCCACAAAGCCCCTGCTCCTCCTCATGCCCGGCCAGCTGGCTGACGGGGTAGACGCCTCAGGAGGCGGGTATGACGCAGAGCTGGTTCTGCCACCAGCCTGAAGGAGCCGCGCCTCTCCCCAGCGCTGCCACGGGAAGGCTGCGTGGCCAAGACGCAGACCCCGCTGCTCCAGCCCAGCCCCCTCCACGAGGTCATCCCCCTCAGTGCTGCCCCATGTCACCCTCCGCCTGGGCCCCTGGGTGCCCTCCTGGGATCCCGCTGGCCCCAGACAAGGTGGCATCTGTATGCCCCTGTGGCTCTAGCTACAACAGAGGACTTGAGACACAGGAGAAACTGGACCCCAGCAGCCATGAATGAAGGAGACTTCGGGGCCACCCGGAGCTGTGACCCGTGACCGGCTGCGACCTGCTGTGCAAGAGGGCCAGAGGCAGCCCGCCCCACCCCCACTCACGCCTCACACACAAGGACATGAACCACATGTCTGCATCACACACACACACCTGAAAGAGCTTCACGCCCGGGTGAGGTTGCTGTGGTCTGCTCCTGGACCTCCTCTGTCCTGGCTTCTTCCACACTGCTGCCTCTGGCCAGAGGAGGAGGAGTCACAGGTGGAGGCAGGGGGAGGCCGGGCATCTGGGTCACAGCCTGCAGGAGGGCAGGAAATGGCCCCACCACTCAGGGACCATGGGTGACCTGCAGCGGCATCTGTCGAGCTCTGATGACCGCATTTGCAAAGTGAAATATTTACAGGTTTTCAGAAAGATAAGGAGCAGCTGTCGCTTTAGTTGGAAAGGCATTCTAGGCCTCCATGGCGATATCTGCTTGAGTTTTCTCCAGCCTGCGGGACGGACGGCATCACACCTGGCAGGACCCTGTCCCCAAGCCTGAGCTGTGAGGCTGGGATGGGTCATCAGGTGGCTTCCTGTGGCTGGCATCACAGACGCCAAGGAGCAGCTGTGTCCCCACAGTGGGCCCCAGCCTGCGGCCCCAGCACACCCAGCTCAGACTTGACTTCTGGGAGTGGAGGAGCCGGCTGCTCTGCAGACCCCACCTGGTGGTCAGGGGCCTTCATGTGGCACCCATGTGGGCTGGGCTCTGGCTGACATGATTTTTCAGTGATGACCCTGTTCAGGGGGTACAGAGGAGCAGGGCCTGGCCGAGGCCACCCCAAACACTGCGACACCGGGTGGTGTGGGGACCTGAGCTCACAGCTCACGGCTCCTGTGTGCTTTCCTGGCCGGCCACACATCTGGGGGCCAGGGCCTGGCGTGGGGTGGGCAGAGGCGGGATGGGCACAGTAGCCCTGGGTCTGCAGGGCGGCTGCCCAGACAGCACTGGCACCGTCTGGGCACTGGAGTCCCAAGCCCACCTGTCCCCCGTGGCCACTCACAGGCTCTAGGGCAAGTGAAGGCCAAGGCTGCCTCAAACTCCAAAGCGATGTGGGAACCAGGAACCCAGCCTCTCTGGGGTGTTCACCAGCCCAGGCTGAGGAGTAGCAGCGGAAAGGAGCTGCCCAGCACCACTGCCACGTCCAGGGAGGAATTTACCTTCACAGCACAGAGGAGCCCCACAGAGGCACACCCCCTGCCCACATACCTCGTCCTCCCTGTGAAGCTCTGGGGTCTCTTCCAGGCCACTGCCAAAGTCTCCGGATGCCTGTGGGAGGGGAGAGGAGGGAGACCTGAGCACAGCCACTGACCCCACAGGGCCTCACGCTGATGTCTGCTGTGCGCCATCGGGTCAGGCAGAGCGGCCCTGGCTGAGACCCCAGGACACACGGCTGCACCCGCCATGAGTCCTGGGCGCTGTCCTGGGAGAAGTACAGATGGCTCCTGGCACCAAGGAGGCCCACTGTGGGGGCTCTGTCCTGAGGCTGCCTGGGCCGGACAGGGCACTTCCTGCACACATGCCAGAGACACACACACTGCACGCTAGCAACACACAGCACAGGAGACACGCACACTTTGAGCTTCTCCCATGCAGTCTCACCCTGCAGCTCTCAGGGTGGCCCCTCACCTTCACTCTCCATTCTGTAGCTCTAAGTGCAAGTTCAAGGCAAGGGAAGACCCTGTCTGTGGCCACCAAATCCTCAGCACCGAGGTGGCATCCCGGAGACCTGTGCTGGCCGTCACTCGGGACTTGGCCTCCCAGGCCCCCGTCCCACAGCCCAGCACCACTCACCCTGGCTTCATCCTCGTCCTCGTCGTCCAAGCAGTGCACAGGGCTCACCCGGGGGTCCCCACGCACCCACAGCTCCGCAATTGCCCCCTAGAAGAGGGAGCGGGGTCACTGGGACTCCTGATGGCCTGACCCACACCCGTCCAGCAGTGGAGGTGGGCAGCGGCTGAGGACACCGGTGCCCTGCCAGTCAGCCCTCCCCGTGTGAGGCTGGCTGCCCCGAGGGAGGACACACAGGTCCCCTGGGTATAAGCCAGGCTGCCCACCTGCTGCTCCGCACACACTTGGCCGACACCCTTGAACACAGTGGGGGCGAGGCCAGGTCTGGTTGAGGAGCTGCACCTCGTATGCCCCTGAGTGTCAGTTCTGGGACTCATGGTGAGGAATGGTGAGGCCATGGCTGAGTACACAGGTCTCCGACTGTCCCAGAGACCACAGCACCCAGAGGATGTGGGAGAGCACGTGTGCATACACATGTGGGTGTGTGTGATCATGTGAGTGCATATGATGAGGCTGGACAGTACGCATCACATGTGAGCATGTGTGATCCCGTCGGAGAGCATATGGTCATCCATGCACACGCGTGATCATGGAGCTGTGGTCCTGTGTGCACGTGTGTGATCATGGGGTCCTGTGTTGTTGGAGAGTGTGTGCTCCTGTGTGCACCTATGTGATTCTCTGTTAGAGACCACATGGTCATGCATGGACATGTGTGATCATGGTAGAGAGAGAGCGAGTGTCTTGTGTGTACCTGCATGATTCTGTCAGAGAACATATGGTCCTGTGTGCACACGTGTGATCATGTTGCAGTCCTGGTGAATGTGTATAGACGTGCCCATGTGTGCAACGCGGACAGTGTAGGCCCAACACCCCTGGGTGCAGGCTGGGGCAGTGTGGGGGAGGGGCACGCCCTGCAGCCCCCCAGTCCACACCATGGTGTCTCCTGGGAATGGGATCCAGAGCCCCTTAGGCCCCCAGACCTGCAGTGGTGAGTGAGTCACTCTGTTTGAGAACCCCAGGGACAGGAAGGGGCTTCTCGGGGGCCTGGGGCCTGGGGCCTGGGATAGACTCAGTGGCTTAGGCCTGGGCTCCCCAAAGCCATGCACTGTGCCCACAGAGTGCCCCTAACAGACAGCAGTGTGAGCCCCAGGACTGCCGGCGCCATAAGCAAGCAGGAGCCAGATAGGCAGAACCGTGTGCCTGCCGACACTGAGGTCACCCCTGGTGGAGGTCTCTCCTGGTGATGCTTGGCAGGGACAGCGCCAGCCTGCAAAGCCATGGGGCCCACTGCACATATGTGCCAGGCTCAGAGCCCGGGACACTGGCAGCCCAGGACACAGAGACTTCAGGAGCGAGGCTCAGGGCCACCCACATGCATGTGTGACAAAGCAGAACCCACTTGGAAGGCCGTGCCGTGTGGCTGGCGCTGCCTCCACCTCCCTCTGACCGCGTGTTCTGTGTTGGGGACCCACAGCCCGCTGTGCCAGGGGGATGGGACGCCTTCCCCTTGCCCCTGGCGGCCTCCTATGCAGTGGCCCTGAGTGCTCACCGTCAGATAAGCCCCTGGCTGGGCTGTCCCCAACCTTTCTCATGAAGGTAGCTTTTCCACGGACAGGGCAGGAGCTGGTTTCAGGGTGATTCAGGTGCGTTACACTTATTGTTTCTATCATTATTACACCATGTACTTTACCTCTACGACTACTACACCGTGTGCTTCACTTGTTATTATTATTGCTCTGTGCACTCTGTTTCCATCACTGCTGCATTAGGTTCTCATCAGGAGCATGGACCCCTTGCAGGCCATTTGACAGGCAGCAGAGCTCGGGTGCTGCAGTGACAGGAGTGGCTGTGAAGACCCAGGAAGGTCCCCACCCGCTGCTAACCTCCTGCCATACAGCCTGGCTCCTGACCGGCCACAGATCCGCACCGGTCCGCAGCCTGGGGCTGGGTTCCCTGCTTTAGACCACGGGACGGGATGGGCCACCCGACCCAACCTTCAACTTCAGACTGCAGTCAGAGGTCACAGGTGACCTCTCCAGGCCAGATCTCGCCACACAGACCCTTCGAACATCACAGCAGTCTTTCAAAAAGCAAAAGGGCAAATGTTGGACTGGGAAGTAAAATTGGCAGTACACAAAACCAAGGCTCTTCTTTTTCATCTATAAAGATTGCATAAAACCAGTAAGAAGTGGCCAAGCCTGCCTCCCGATGCAAGAGCACAAACAGGTCAGTGACAGAAGACAAACGGCAGAAGAACAAATGGCCAATGTGTGGGCTGGGGCAACGTCTGTGCCCACCGACAACAGCCAAGAGAGGCAAGTGGAAAGGCGCCGCTGCCTCCATTGGGCAGGCCACCTCTGGAGGTATCTCTGACCCGCCGTCCATCAGCCCCGCGGGCCGCAGCAGGCGCCCACGGCCTGAGCCCTGCACGGCATGCGTGGACATGCCACTCCTTCCAGAAATGCCCGGGAGGCCCACCACAGGCCACCCCTTGCTAGACGGGAGGATTGTCGTTCCCGTGACTCATGTTTGAGGGTCAAAAGGAAACACAAAGGGACCCAGCTTGATGCCAAAGTCCCAGGGCTCCTGAACGTTCAGTTAGAAAGTTCCCGTCAAGGGAAAAGGGTCAGTGCCCAGGATTCTGGCACACCAGGATTTAGGACAACTTCAGACAAACAGCCCTTGTCAAGGCCACAATCAGCTCTCTGTCCCCAGGGACACACTGGGACCTGTCTGGACCAGGCAAGGGTGACCCCGCTGCAGACCAGCCAGAGCCCTGGCACTTGGGCTGGTCAGTGCCACAAAGGGCACTCATGTGAGAGTGAGGGGCTCCCGGGAGAGCCCCACCAGCTCTGGGAGAGACCCAGCGGGCTGGGGAACAAAGGCCCTGGGGAAAGTCCCTGGGGTCACAGGACACAGTCACTCAGTGGCACCTCTGGGAAGCCCTGCCCACACTGCTCTGGGCAGGTCACAAGGCCCTCGGGTTGGGAGAAGGCTCTAGGAGTAACCTTCGGTGGAGGCCAGCCAGCTGCACCAGGTGTGCCATTCACGGGCGACCTCTGCCCCTCCTGGGCATGCAAACTCTCCTCCAGGTGTGCAACTTCTACCCTCACAAGTGTGCAATGCCTACAGAGGCACCCTCTAGTTCAGGGCCTGCTGCTGCCAGCTTCAGGAAGTTAATCATTTTTAACAAGGCTTCAGGCTTGATTGTAGAGACCAAGGCACTGGGCCCCACTCACAACCCAGACCTGGATCATCCACCCCACCTGCCACAGCCCCAGGACACATCTAGGAGGGGCCCTTGTGGGCTCGGCCCTGGGGTCTCAGAGAAATCTCAGGTCAGAAAGCCAGGGGTAAAAACACCCCGTTGCAAGGAGGACTCAGGACCAGGAGGCCAGGTTGGCCGCCAGAGGCAGGGGATCCACCCCCAGGCTGCACCAAGCAGCAGCAGCTGCCACCCAGTCTCCAGTGGCTGCCCCATCCCACCCAGCCACTTGCCACAGCAGGCCTACCTGGAACTTGTCAGGGTCTGCTCCTCCAGCCTGGCCCACGAAGACGCCAGCACCAGGCTCCAGCTCCAGGCGCCCCAGGGACCGAGTGAATGGCAGCCTCTGGAACTCCTCGCAGTCGACGTAGAGTGCCACAGAGCCAGCGTCCACGCTGAGTGCGAAGTGGGTCCATTGGCCCACGAAGGCAGGCAGGCGGAAGCTGGCAGCTGTGCGGGTCTGGCCGGCGCCTGGCTCCGAGTAGAGCAGCGAGATGTTCTGGTGCTGGTTCTGCACTCCTGACAGCTTCACACCCAGCACCACGGCTGCCTGCGCTGCATCCGTGATGGCGAACAGCACGCCTGCGCCCTCCGTGTCCGGCCGCACGTGGAATAGCAGCGAGAAGTCTCGGAAGAAGGGGCTGGGCACATGGTACCGGGCCGCCTGGCCGCTGTTGGCATCTGGTCCAAAGACATAGGCCAGCCCGACCTCGGGGTCATCGATGGCTATGATCTGCTGAGGTAGGGGTTCCCCAAGGAGCTGCAGCAGCCCCACCTCCCGGCTGGTGCTCTCTGCAAAGAGAAGGTAGTAGGTGAGGTGGCAGCACCAGGGGAAACCGTGTCAGGGAGGGCGTGTCCACACCCCTCTCTGCTGGTCCTCTGGGCTCTGCCCCCAGTGCCACCAGAGTCAGCCCTGCTCATCCAGCCCCAAGGACCATGAGCTTCCTCAGGGCTGGCGAGGGACACAGCAGGGACACATGGGGAGCAGCGCACCACGGGAGTGAGAGGGACCCTAAGCCCCGAGCACCCTGTGCTTTGCCCATGCTGGGGCAGCCAGGGACAGGGGAGGCACAGGAGCCGCTGCTGCAGGGCCCGAAGGGACATTACGCAGCATCTCACCCCCCGGTGATGTCGGGCTCTGGGAGGTGGCAGCTTTCCCGACCCCTCACTGTGCCACACTGAGGGTGCAGATCCCTCCATGCCAGGGCCACAACACTAGGGGGTGCCAGTGCCAAGGCTCACACCAGCGGCTCCCCAGTCACCATGAGGCCCTCACACCACACCAAGCCCAGAATCCCCATGGAGTCACAGAGTGACGCATACTTGCACATGCGCGAACATACACACACACGCGTGTGTGCGCGTGTACACAGTCATGGTGCTGCATCCCCACCCTCAGATCCTGTCCTTCCCAGTGGGACCCAGGCCACTGAAGGACAAGAGCTGCTGTCCATGATGCCTCCCGGGCTTGCGAGGGCAGAGCCCACCTACATCCTGGGCACAGCCACCACTGGGCACAGGACAGGCAGTGCCACTGCAGGAGACCAGCCCTCAGGGGACCCAGCCTGGACTCTCTCCACGAGTCCTGGCGCCGTCTGCCCACTGCGTTTGACAGTCACATGGGAGGGGACACCTGGCAGAGGGCAGACGCCACCATCACCGCAGTGGAAGTATGATGACAGCCCCTTTGGCCAGAGGTGCCAGCGCCGAGTCCACGGGGGAAGTTCCAGAGTCAGGAAGCAGGGATCCGCTGGCCAGCATGCTAGTGGTGAAGCCACACCCCTTTCCCAGGGCAGTGCGCTCCGATTAACACACACAGGGCCACTGCAGCTGCCACCTCCTGGGCTGGGACCCAGGCACACGCAGCTGGTTCTTCCCAAATTCTCCCATTTCCTTGCCACGAAATTCCTACAGTTCCCAAGAGAGCAGCCCCTGCACGATAGGCCCTAAGGTCATGGATGGCTCTGTGTTACAGAACGGTGACAGCTGAGGTCCCACCTCCCATGCCAGCACTGGCCCAGCTGCCCTGGACAGAAGCCGGGCTCCCTCCACAGGGAGCAGCTGGCTGTGCTCTGGGACCAGGCCGCCGCGAGAACATCTGCTCTGTGACTGCCAGGCCGGGTCCCAGCTCACCAAGCCGCACAGTGACCGTGCAAACCAAGTGGCCCACGGGCCTTGCCACGCCGCTCCCTCCACCCGGCTCAGCTCCAGTGAGGTGACCAGCGTCTTGGGTGCTTCTGTGAAACTGCGCAGGCTCTTAGCACCACTACACACGACACGCTCCCAGGTCCTCCCAAACCTAGAACTCACAACCCACCCAGACCCTGCGGGCACAGACAAAAGCAAGTAAAGGCAAATCGAGAGTGGGAAAGGTTGGGAAGGGGCTGTAATCGCGGGGTGGGGAGAGGAAGCCACGCTGGTCAGAGAGCAAAGAGCAGAGACATAAACAAACAGCACAGCAAGGTGTGTCACTGGGAAAATGTCAAAAACAACAGCAGTAATGGAAACCATCAGGCAAACAGACAAAGCAGGCATTGCGACAGGTGTGCAGATAACCGGGTCCACAGTGACACCACCGTGGGGCAAAGGGTGACGCGTTTCACCTCTTCTGGGCTGACACCAGCCGCGGCCCTGCTGTAACAGCAGAAAACGACAGACTGGAACAGGGACCCTGAACCGGGCAGGGTCTGCAGAACGCAAGAGCCATTTCAGGGTGAACAGAGGGAGACAGAGCAGAACGTGGATACCACACCGACACCCTCACAAGCTCCCACGCCTCCCTGCAGTCAGTGCTGCCCCCGCAGCCTGGTGGGCACTTCTGGCCACCTGGAAGGGAAAGCACCCGAGGATAGGCCGAACCCCAAGGGGCTCCCGGGGATCTCCTGGGGCCGGCGGGGCTGGTGTCTAAACAGCAAAGGGGCGAATGATAAACACATCTGCCAGAATTATCCTTTGAAAGTGAGGGAGAAACCAACGTTCCTGGGCAAAGACCCCACGAGAATGCGGAGGGCAGACAGGGCACCAGGCGGGAACGGGAAGTCACAGGGGACTCAGGCCGCACGGTGAGCAGGATCCTGCAGCAGCGGCTCAGGGCCGGTGTTCTGGGTTCTGCATAACTGAAGAGACTCATACCCTTGGGAACCTAATCATCTCTGAAACTCCCCTGCGGTAACTTTGGTTTATAACTCCATGTTCTGTTTTGTACATCATTTAAATGCACTTCAAGAAATTATTAACTTATGCCTGCAGCACACACTGCAAAGATGCAATTATGGGACATCCGCAGCCACAGGGCTGGGGACATAAGCTCTGGTGTCGTTCCACTGAGCTGGTGACGACTCAAATTTGAGAGCCGGGATGCAGGCAGGGAAAGGTGTCCCCACGGCAGTCACAAAGAAGATAACGACAGGGTGTGCAAAAAAGGCAAGAGGAAAGGAATGTGGACGCCCCGTTATAAAAAGCAACTAAAAAGAGGCCAGCCAGTAAGGCAGGGAATGAGGGACCAAAAGCTATGGGAATACAGAGCACGGCCCCCAAAATCAAAGATGTCCTTCACTGTTGTAATCACTTTAAATGCAAATGGATGAAACTCTTCAACCTAAAGACAGAGACTGGCAGAACGGATTTTCCAATCTATAATCCAAGGACAGGCTCTGTACAAGAGCTCACTTTAGATCCACAGATGCAATAGGCCGAGAGTGAAGGGCCTGGAAAGGATTTTCCCTGAAAACAGCAAACAGACTAAGGGCAGCTGTGCTCGTGCCAATCAGCCTTGAAGTCAAAATGGGATTCAAGGCACGAAGGAGGGAATCGGGGGTTAACAATTCACACAGGAAGATGTGACAAGGGTGCCTGCCTGTACCTAATCACAGTCCATCAGATACATGAAGCCAAGCGCACAGAAGCAGAGGAGAAACAAGACCACTGCAATGTGGTGGAGACTGCATTGTCCTCTCAGTAACAGACGGAACAGAACAGCCAGGCAGCCGGCAAGGAGCGACCCGGAGGGCTTACACAACACAACCGACCGGCCAGAACCAGACCCAGACCCAGACCCAGACGCATGCAGGGCAGCCCAGCCAGGAACACGGCACACCTGCCACAGTGACCGACAATGGCTCCAGCCACAAATACAGCTCAGCCAGCTTCCAAAGGCTGCCAAAGTCTCTAACCACAGGGAGGCGAAGCTAGAAATACAATGAGAAGAAGTGAAACTAGAAAATTCAAAATTTTGGGAAAATTAACTAACACTTGCAAACAACCAATGGATCGAGAAGAAATCAAGAGAAATGAGAAAAATACTTAGAGACTGATGAAAATGAAAACTACATGAAACCTTATGGGACACAAGAAAACATGGTAGAGGGGGAATTTATAGCCACACTTTAAAGACCTCAAATCAACTCCGCAACTTCATGTATTAAGGAACTAGAAAGTAGAGAGAAAATGTAAGCCCAAAGTAGCACAACGAAAGAAATAAAGACGAGCACAGAGGTCAACGATACGGAGAACAGAAAAACAACACAGAAATCAATAGAACAAAAAGTTGGCTCTTTGGAAAGATCAACAAAATCAACAAACCTTTATTTAGCTAACTGGACCAAGAAAAAAAGAGAGAAGACTCTGGTTACTAAGATCAAAGTTGGGGCATTATCAATTCTACAGAAATTGAAAAGGGCCAACAGGACCAGGGATTTAGCTCAGTGGGTTCTGCCACCTGCCTTACAAGCACAAGGTCCCCAAGTTCGACCCCTGCTACCAAAAAAAAAAAAAAAAAAAAAAAAGAAA
>NW_022900936.1:1158406-1197454 GCF_012274545.1 Fukomys damarensis
AAGGTCCCCATTCCCCCCCCGCAAAAAAAAAAAAAAAAAAAAAAGAAAAAGAAAGGGCCAACAAATTGGATAATGTTAATGAATGGACAGATTCTTATCAAGACTAAACTATGAAGAAACAGAAGCCCTGGGTGGTTCTATAACCAGGACAAGACTGGATCAGTAATAAAATCTCCTTACAAGGAAAGCCCTGGACCTAATGGCTCCAGGGAGGTCCCACCAAGCATTAACGAGCTCACAGAATCACTTTCAGACATTTCCAAAAGGGCGGGAAGTTCCTAATATACTAGGAAAGGCCAGCACCACTGGACACCAAAGTCAGAGATGCTTCAAGAAGAGAAAACCGCAGGCCAACATCCCTCACTGACATGGATGCAAAAATTCTCCACAAAACCCAGCAAATCCAGTCCTGGGCACATGGGGAGGGGCATGTGCCATAACCGAGGGCTACTCCTGGGTGCGGAGCATATGCTGCGCCACGCCACACCCACAGTGTGGGGAACACCCCACCCGAGCATGTCAGCCAAGGCGGCAAAGGAGCTGGACAAAACCCAATGCCCCTTCGTGATAAAAACGCACAGCAATCGAGGAAGAATTGAGCTGCCCGGGCACCATGCAGGACACGCCTGAAGAACACAGGCCGACAGCACACAGCACAACAGCTCCTGCGTCCCCCAAGCCCCGACCAGCGGGCAAGGCTGCTTCTCCCATCGCTACTTGACCCAAACTAAAACAAGGCAAGAAAGAGACACAAAACCTGCTGTCTGGAAAGGAAGGTGTAAAATTTCCTGTGCAGATAAGGTGCTGCACATAGTAAACTGCACAGAACAGAAGTCTATTAAAATAGCAGCAAAGCAGCAGGACGCAAGGGAGCACCCAGAAGTCACCGCTCTCCTCTGCATGAGCAGTGAGCACTGAGGGAGGAAGCCACGAACAGACCCTCAGTGTGACCACGTTAAAGACAGCAAGGTGAGCAGGGCCAAAAGACGTGAGGAACACGGGGATGAGGTGGCCCGGGAGGGCCCCAGACAGGACCAACACCACACAGCTCTACTTGCAGGAGGCCTAGAGCTGCCAGTCACAGAGAGCAGAGCGCAGTGAGGGCGGATGAGCCTCGGAGCTGTACGCCTGGCCATGAAGAAGACCGCATATTTACGTGAACTTCATCACCGTAAAAAGGTTAGGTAACAGCCAGTTAGCGTGACGGACACCTTCTAGGGAGATGGAGGGCAGGACAGAGCTCCCTCCCGCATCTGCTGAGGACCCAGTCCCGTACACGCCGAGCCCAGAGGTCAGGACGACCCCAGTGCTGACAGGGCCCTGGGGAGAGACCTTGCATCCCGTGTGTCCATGGGGAGCAGGTGGGACACCCCGGCCTGGGGTGTTCTGCAAACCCCACCATGAGGGCCAAAGGTGTTTACACGTTCCGGGAGGACGCAGAGTCCCTGCGGGCCCGAGAGCTCCTCCCACTGACCACCAGAGTGCAGACAGAGCCACCTCGCCTCTGAGATCAGCTGCATCGAAATGGCAGCTGGTGAGGATGAGGGATGGGCCTCCGCTGGTGGGGCGACGACAACTGGCTCTGCAACAGTCGAGGCTACGGCAGGCAGGGGTGTCAAGCGCCGGAAGGACCCCGAGACCCAGGGCCCCACTCCCGGGTCCACACCCACAGGAAGGGGCGCCTGCACCGCCATCTCACCGCAGCACCTGCCCCAAGGCCAGAAAGAGGAATCCACCCAAGTGTCCTCATGGATGCCGGGGCGAGAAAACCTGCCAGACAGGAGCGCGCCTCCACGGAGCAGGAAGGGAGGCTCAGCCTGAGGGCGGACAGCCTGGAGAGCACAGTGCCTGTGCCGGTGAGCCAAGAAGGACAAACCCCACATTCCCATCGCTAAGACAAAGTCACCGACAGGAGGAACCACTGATCCGAGATCTGGGGACAGGGCGTCCCGCCACAGGATGGGTCTGCCACTTGCCTCGACAGTGGGGAGACAGTGGGGAGTGTCCGCAGCCCACCCAGCCCTGGACCCGACCCCGTGGGGCCGGCCCTGTCGTCACAGCTGCTGCAGCTGGGCAGAGGGAGTCTGTGGGAAGCTCAGTCACGTCATAAAAGTGTCTGCAGGCTGCCAAGCGTGAGATAGCACCTGGGTATTTTCCACGCAGGAGTCTTGTCTCCTTCTTGAACCAAAGTTAAAGAGAAACCTTCAGTTAACTGAAGCGTTCCGAAGAGTAGTAATGCTCCTAAGGCCCGTGCTGACTGAGGGAGCATGGGGCAGCCAGGCCGCACCTGCACAGGAAAATGACACTCACCTCTGGCCAGCACTCGGGGGGGCCTCCTGCCCCTGCTGCCGCCATTCCCAAGGCCCAGCACCCAGGCCCCCACGGTACTCCCAGGCTCCTCTCAGGGGCAGCCCGGGCTTCCTGGAGGCAGCAGCAGGCCAGAGAGCAGCCCATGTAGCTGGGCGTGGGTCACCTCAGCAGCTGTGGGAGGATGGTCATGGGGGAGCCTGGGTGCAGCACCCCTGCAGGCCCAGGTGTGCAAGACCAGCTGTGCACAGTGTGTGCAGGACCAGGGGAAACGTCAAGCTCATAAGCGGAGGGCCTGCACAGGAAAGGGCCCAGGGTGCAGGTCCCTGCCGAGGGCTCCTCCTCTCCACCCAGCACCCCCCTGACCACACCGGCTGGTGTCACCACATGAAGACCAGAGTCCAGTGCTCTGGCCCCAGGACCTCACAGCCACCTCCGAGGGACCAGGCACCCAGGTCCCTTCCTGTCCCGCTGGCTCCTCTCTCTCCTGCCTCCCTCAAGTGGGGTGACAGTGTCTCACAGGAGAGGGGGCCGCCCTACGGAGGACCCGAGGACGGGGCCTCCCTCCCCTTGCCAGCCGCGTCTGGGAGGTCCTGGCCTGATGATGTATGCCGCCCCCTCTGGCCTGGGGGACACAGACCATTAAATTGACGGAAGAGCCCCCCAGGGCCCTGCTGGGGACATGGCCAACGAATCCAGATGTTCCCTGAAAAGTCCCTTTCAGGCGCCACTGGCCAGCTGGCTGCAGTGGGAAAAACTCCTCGCCCACGCTGCCCTGCCTGGGCCTGGCCGGAGTGAGGGCTGCCTGGAGCCAGCCTAGCCTGAATCCCATGTGACTGGGCCCCACAAATGTGACTCGGCTTCCCAAGCTGGACCCTGGGCTGCAAGGGCAGAGTCCCCATCCCACCTCCCTGCCTGGCCCAGCCAGGCTCCTTGGGAAGGAGGCCGGTTGTGCCTGAGCTGCTCGGGCCTCCCACAGAATGGCTTCCCGTGGGAGGTGGGGCCCTGCTGGAGGCCTGGGCTGGCTTGGCCATTCCAGAGACAGAGTGTGTGTAGGTGTCAGGAGCAGGGCCGCATACACGCACAGACACACACATCACACACGTGCGTGCAGCCACCCAGCTCACACCCTGCCCTGCGGTTCAGATCTCTGCCCATGGTGGGGCTGGGCACCCTCAGCACCTGGCCCTGCCCTGCTCATCAAAATTGGCTGACGTGCTGGGAACCTGGCCCAGTGGCCCAGCTGCCCGGAATCCTGGTAAGTCCTACTCGGTCACTCACACCTGACCCAGGGCCAAGGCCGCTTGCACAGGTGCTGGGGTCAGGACACCAGGTCCCCAGGACAGTCAAGGCCGCCAGCCACACGCAGTGGGTGAGGAGGAAAAGCTGGACTGGCACCAGAAGAGAAAGGCGGCCAATACAGCTGCTCAGCCTCCCCCTCCTCCTCCTGGTCCCGCAGCCCCCAGCCAGCAGCAGCGACAGACCAGCGGCAGGGCAGGGTGCAGCCATGGCAGGCGGGGGCCTGGCGTAGTACAGTGCCAGGGCCTCGGGGTGCCCGGTCTCGAAGGCTGCCTGGGCCTGGGAGCAGCCAGACCTCTCAACCTTTCAAGAAGTCTTCAAGGCCCCTCCCTACCACCCTGGCTCTATGCCTCAGTTTCCCAGCCATGACTGATGGTACGGTGGGCTGACCCAGAGAATCACTATGAATCCCGGGGGCACCAGGTACAGGGTGTGCCCCAGTCACCTGACCTCAGCACAGAGCCTGTGCCTCATCCTCCCGGTGACATCCTGAGCATCTGCCACTGCAGCCTGCAGCCACATCTCCAGGCCCAGCGTCCTCCCTGCAGAAGCCCAGTGTCCACCGGGCAAGGCTGGGCTGCACAGGCCACTGTGGGCCAGCGCACCTGGCCGGGCACAGGGGGAGGGATGGGCGGCGTTACCTGCTGCCGGCCCAATGAACACACAGAGCCCGTCCTCCTGGGTACGCAGGGAGGCGCAGGCCACAGGCAGCTGGACCCCGTCCAGGCGGCTCCAGCATGCGTCCTCCACAGCCTCGCAGAACTGGCGGCAGGGCGGCAGAGGCAGCGGCAGGCCTGGGCTGCAGGGGGGCGCCAGCAGCAGGCAGAAAAACCAGGCAAGGAAGGGGTGGCAGTGTGTCTGCAGGAGGGCCCCCCATGCCTGCACAGCCACCTGCACCTCCTCGCTGCTCCCATGGTGCACGTGGTTGGGCAACCAGGCGTGCCTGATGCCCAGGTGGCCGCAGATGGACAGGGTGGGCGGCAGGGGCAGGCAGCGGCCGTCAGGCGTTGGGGGGCTGACGCCCAGCAGTGCAGAGAGGTTAGCGAGCCCAGTCCCCTCGGGAGAAGCCATGGGAGAGACCCAAGCACTGCCGTCCCTAGGTAAAGGTTCCACAGCCACCAGAGAGTGCCAGGCCGAGGGGCCAGCGGACAGAGCAGAGGGCGCACCCGTCACCAGAGAGAGCACCCGGCGGGAGTCAGGGCGTCCACGCTGCTGAGCACCAGCTGCCATGTCCAGGTCCTGGGGCCCCAGGGGCCTCTGGCTGCCGTGGGGAGGGGCCCTGCCCAGCGAGGAAGCGGGAGAAGCTCTACCTGGGAACACCGGGGTCACAGGGAACCCCCTCGGCGGCGCCAGGGATGGAGATGGCTGGGTGGGCACAGCCAGGGCACCAGCCTCAGCTGTCTGCGTGTCCAGGATGCTTGGGGCTCCGTAACCGGGCCGGAAGTCAGCCTTGTCCTGGGGGTCGCTAGAGGGGCCAGTGAGCATGCGCAGGTCAGTGGGGGCCACAGTGCCAGGCGTTCCCACCGACGCAGCATCGTCCCACAGCCGGACGAAGCTCCGAATGCCCTGGGCCACGTTCAGGATCCTGGCACCCACGCCCGCGACATTCTCCTCCTTCCTATCCTGGCTTGCGGCGGAGGCGGCCTGGGAGGTGGGGGTGACGTGGGCAGCAGGGTCCTCACTCCAGGCAGCTGTCTGTCGCTCCGAGGCCAGCTGGGTGCTGGTAGGGACCGTCCTTGGCTCTGGGGACCCATGCTGGGAGGCCACGTGTGTGGAGGGGGCCTCTGTGGGCTGCAGAGACGGACGGCTCTGGGGCTGGGAATCCGGCCCGGCAGTGGAGTCACTGATCTTCGAAGACCATAGCCAGTCCAGGGGCAGCAGGGTGGCCTGGGCAGGCGCCAGGCAGCAGGCGAGCAGCAGCAGTAGGCGGAGGCATCCGCTGGGGTTGGGAGCCATCAGGGCTGTGCTGGCTCTCCAGGGGCAGGGCAGCCTCTGCCATCGGGAGGAGGGGCTGACGGCTCCGCCCTCACCGCCTCCCCACAGCCTTTACAGCCTCTGCCGCAGAAGGGAAGCGGCCCAGCCCAGGAGCCAAGGTGACCACCACCGGCACCTCCAGATCCACACCAGGGCAGGGGTCGAGGCGCTCAGGAGTGTAGGCGGCGGCTCCAGCTCAATCCGATGGCCGGCAGTGCTGGCCAGGGAGCTGCAGTCTCTGCCTGGAGTGTGTGGGCTTGGGGGACTCAAGCCAGGACCAAGGCCCTGGGGACACCAAGGCAGCAGCTGGCCCAGCTTCCCACAGCCCAGAAAGCCGGAGTCCTGGCCTGGGGCCACTGCTCTGCGGTAAAACTAGAACTCACAAGAAAAGCTCAACGCCTTGAGATTCCAGTTCCGCTCCAACTGCTGCCTCAGAGGCGGGAAGGGGAAGTGTGGGGCTGGTCCCATCGTCCTGTCATCTCCCCAGGCCCAGCCTCCCGCTCAGACCGGGGACCTGAGGGCCACCCCTCCTCCCCGTGCCTCCCCAGGACTTTGGCCTGCCGGGTCCCACTGGCATCTCTGAACTAAGTCTTGGGCAATGCTGGGCCTGGCCAGCTGTGTAGAGGTGGACACCAACACCAACAGGAAGGCAAAAGCTCATCCTCAGGCTTGAGCCGGGTTCCTGCTGGCCCCGGACAGCAGCTGGGCGCCACGCCTTCTGGAAGTGACAGAGGTGTGACCATCCTCTCCTGCGAGGGGAGAGGGGTGATACGCTGTCACCTCCCACCCTCCTAGACTCCCCGGGACAGGCAGCCACCGGAGGGCCGGGGTGGGTGGGTCCCCGGGTCAGGAGCCGAGTTGCAGCCCCACACACGGTGGAAGCTCCAAAAGGGGTGCCACTGGCTCCTGTGCAGCCTCGCACTGCAGGTCTGGGAGGCCGCGGCTGAGAGCACAGGACCCATCGCTCGAGGTGCCCGGAGTGAGAAAGGCTGTTTTCCTGGAGCCCAGCCATCCAGGGGCAGCGGGCAGCTGAGCAGACATAGGGTCTTCGGTGGGAATTTTGGTGGCGTTGTTTTTGCAATACTGGGGATTGAACCCAGGGCCTTCACAAGAAGCTACATCCACAGCCCTTTTAAAAATTTTAAATTTTGAAACAGGGTCTCACTAAGTCACCAAGTTGCCCACGCTGCCCTTGAACTTGTACTGTGATCCTCCTGCCTCAGCTTCCCACAGTGCTGGGATGACAGACTTCTGCCACCATGACTGGTTCCATTTGAAGTTGTAAATAGAAATAAATGTGCAAATCACGAGATGGACTAAAGCCGCTCTAATAGCTGAGTGTTCTGCATTTCTGTGGGGTGTTCTATCCCCGACCTCTGAATTCCTGGCACGCCTCCCCACCTGGTGCCCATGACCCTTCCCACTGTCCAATTTGGGCAAAGCCTGCTGCCCTCCAGAGACCCTGAGAGGAGGAGGCTGCACAGAAAGAAGCCAACACACAAGCAGGCTTCAGAAGTGTTCCCTCCCCAGAGGCCATGGGCTGGGCTTGGGGACCTGCGGGCTGCCTCACCCCGACTCTTCCCCAGCCCCAAGTCCAGGTGGGGATCCCAGGAGAGCCCCTCCCTTCCTCCCCACTCCCTTTCCGGCAGCCACTCTTCCTGTCACTGCTGCAGAAGGGAAGCAGCCCGGACCCAGGAGCCAAGGTGACCACCGGCACCTCCAGATCCACACCAGGCCAGGGGTCGAGGCGCTTGGGGGAGGGACAGGTGCAGCCTCTCCAGGTCATGTCCCTCGCCACCGACCACTGCAGCCTGGAGCAGCCCAGGGGCTCAGCCTCTACCCAGGAAGAAGCAGCACCTCATGTGCCAGTTACTTCCTGCTGAGCTGAGACACACCAGCCTGCCCAGCTCTCGGTCCCAACGGACACGGTGTTGCTCCGGTGTCCGGGCCTTGGAGTGTGGTCCTTGGAGAGGGGCAGGTGCCTGAGCTGCTGCTGCTTCAGGAAGCCAGGAGGGTCTGGGACCAGGGTGCTGGGGCCCAGGTGCCCCGGGGGCTGGAGCAGATTCCACACCTCCTACGGTGCTGGCCTCACCGGGGTACAGCCTGGCTCCCTACCTGAGCACCCATGGGGCAGGAGGAGCGCCGGTTGCCACCTCAGCACTGACCCTGCTGAGAGTCCCTCCCTGTACCTCAGTTTCCTCATCCACAGAGGACCTGGCTGGACAGGAGCAGGCTGCCTCCCCGAATGCCCCTCAGAATCAGTGATGCCTTGGGCCACGTGCAAAGCCCAAGTCCCAGTGGAGTGAAACCCCAGGGCTGGGTGCCCCAAATGGAGAAACTGAGGCATGGGTTGAGTCTACCTCAGAGCATAGGGCCAGGAGAGGTGGGGCCAGGCAGCAATGGGGGTCTGCACTCACATGTGTGCACACACTCATGGTCACACTCACAGACAGCACTTGCACGTAGTATTTGCCACACTCCACCCAGCACAGCTCGAGCCCTGCCCGCCTCCTCCCCTCTGCCCAAGTCCCTCCTGGCCGCCTTCTGTAGGCAGTGGGGCCAGCGCCAATATCGCCTCCCAGCCGGGTTCTGCAGCTGGGCTGCAGCTGTGATGAAACAGCCCCACAACGTGTCCCCAACTGTGCCTGCGATACAAGGAGACATGCATTGATCGCTGGTCAAAGGGCAGGGCTGAGACCCTGGGACCAGGACAGCATCCACAGCCAACCCTGGCATCCCTGCACTAGAATGCACCCTGGGATGCACAGAGTGGTCTCTGCAGGAAATGCCCTGCTGCTAATGCGATTTTATGCCACAGCGCAGAAACTGCAGATGCCTCCGGGCTCCGGAACTGAGAGGGAACACAGATCCTGCCCCTCATAACTCACACTTGGGGGGGCTGCACTGGTGACTGGGTGCCACACAGTTGCTCCGGGCCCCCGCCAGCCGGCCCTGTGTTCACATTCAGTGCAGAATCAATTCTGGAGCACCCCGCACAGGAAGGAAGGCACCCAGGCTCCAGGACAGAGCCCCACCAGGCGTGCCCAGCACCACATGCATGAGTGCCCATGCCTGGCACACACACGTGCACCCATTCCCCCTGAGCACATGCAGGCTCAGAGAGTACTTGGGTGTAGACTGGGTTCCAGTCAGCAGTGGAGCAGGTCAAGCTCCTTACCCGCCCCAGCCCTGTGCCCATCCTCTGTGCCCTGTTTGTGTCACCATCTGTGTGCTCAAAGAGAGGTGCCCATCACAAGCAGCACAGCCTAGACACTGTAACCGCCCCCTTTCTTGCCAAGCCCGGAGAGTTTCCTGCAGCCCCAGGCTCAGGGAGGGACAGGGCAAGTGGGGGAGGCTGGGCTCCAGTGATGGGGATCCCCAACTTGCCCCAGCTCCCTCATCCAGAGGGAGGATTGGGAGAACAGATCCTACTCAGGCAGAGGACCCCACGAGAGAGGAAACGGCCAGTGCCAGGTGCCGTCACAGCTGCTTTCCAGTCTGCATGTGAGTCTGACCTGGGACTGATGCCACTCTGTCCCCCCGGCAACCTGACTCTGTTGCTAGGCAACAGTGCATAGTAACTGGCTGTGTGGCTGGGACACTAACAGTGTACATAGGAGCCCACACAGAGAGCCCCACAGTGTGGACCTGGAAAACAAGCTGCCCACCACAGTGGCCTGGGGCACAAAGCCCAAGAAAGCCACCCGGCCCCTGGACCTGCTGCCTCATGCTAGCAAGGTCCAGAGTCTGGCTGCCCAGCTGCACTCTGCCCAGACCCCTCCTGGGTCAGCCGTGTAAGTCCCAAGTCCGGGCACCACCTCCTTGAGACCCCTGAGAGAACTGCACGTCGTCCCTTGGTCTCCAGGTCCCCTGAAGCCACCATGGCTGCCCCCCACCTGCCACGCTGGGGGAGCAGAGAAGCTGTGGAAGAGACGTGGATGGATCTGTTTCCAGAGGAGCCAGGCAAGCACTGATCTGGGGGTCAGCACAGGCAGCCAGGCCCTCTGGGATGGCCACCAGGAGTCTCTGGGAGCTGGGCACTACTGTGGCAGGGGCCCAAACTGGACTGCGCTGTTTATGCAAGGGTTACCACTTGGCAAACTCCCAACACCCCAGACTGTTCCTGTGACCCCAGTGCTCCAGAGCGCGTGGCTCCTACACCCCGGCAGCTACCACACCTGCTGCAGGCCTGGGTGCCTGCCCCAGGACTGCTCTCCACCAAGCACTGGGGTGGGGAGGGCCCAGCAGCCCCGCAGGTGTCCTGACCCCCAGTGCACCACCTGTCCCAGCTCCACAGCTCCTGCAGCGGAGGTGTGCCTGGCCCAGCCGGGGTCTGTTCCGTCTTGCGGGCTGGTGGCTCTGGATCACTGAATGGTGTGGTTGTTCACTTCATTAAAACACCTAGAACACTCACACCTGAACGGGGCACGCTGGCTTCCCAGGCACAGGTGTCAGGGAGGAGCGCCTACCTGGTCTGAGCGGGCCCAGAGCCTGGGTACATGGGGAGAGCACATCCAGCAAAGATGTGAGCCTGCAACCTCCCCACACTGCTCTGGAATCCACTGGTGGGTGACTGTGCTACACTTCTATCGCTGCTG
This sequence comes from Fukomys damarensis, assembly GCF_012274545.1. Taxonomy (NCBI): domain Eukaryota; kingdom Metazoa; phylum Chordata; class Mammalia; order Rodentia; family Bathyergidae; genus Fukomys; species Fukomys damarensis. The sequence goes on from NW_022900936.1 coordinate 1,168,585, forward strand.
GACTCTGACTCATGGCCACTTTCCAGGCTGCGATGACAATGGACCGAGTCTCCTGCGGTGCCGCCGAGGCTCTCTGCTGGGCTGCGGCTCAGGAACTGCTCTACAGGGCCAGGATGACTCACCCCACCCTCGGAGCCCAGCCACTGCTCTGAAGCACACAGAGGCAGCTGGGGCCTGGCACCTCCTTCACCTGGGTCCCCGCCCAGCCCCAAGCACCCCGGGGAGCACTGCCACACAGTCTGATTTCTAACAGGACACAGAGAAGAGCCGGCACAGCCACCCCTCCTGGAACAGCCTGAAGGTTCCGCTCACGGTTCAGGCCCGTGCTCACGTCAGACACACGTCCCGGGCAGAGCCCCAGGCCACAGGTCCCCACTACCTGACAGGACACAGGGGCCACCAACCCCAAATCCAAATTCTCCCTAGGGTGACGGCAAATCAGACAGAACCCAGGCACCGCGGGCACTCGGTGAGGTGGGCCCCGCATGACCCCACGGGCTGAGGGCTTTAGAGAGCGGAGAGCACAGGACTGGGCTCTGCAAAGCCCCAGCCTCACCACGGCTGCCCTGGAAGGGACAAGTGCGCGGAGGGGACAAGGGCACGAGTTCCAGGGTGGGGGTCCCTTTCTGTCTCAGCATCTGCGGCCTCCCCTCCGCACACCACATGCCCAGCACTCCCAGCAAAAGCCGATCCAAACTCAAGGAGGCACCTGGACTCATCCTGGTTTGGGACGCAGTGACTCTTGGCGGGACTCCAGAGACACAGGAAGGAGCTGCTACAGAGGGACAGCTCCAGGGTCAGGACACCCTCCAACACGTCCGGTACCTCAGGGTCCCAGGACAGCCAGGAAGAAATGCAACGCTGTGGCATCAAGGACATGATCGGGGACAGCCAGGGACATGTGGGTGGGGCCTGCTGCTCAGAGAACAGACAGAACTGCCTCAGGCAGAAGGCAGGGCGTGGCGATGGCACTGTGACTGCAGCAAGCCTGGCCCTCAGGAGGTGGCTGGGACGGTGGTCAGGCTGCTGTGACTCACTGGCAGAAAGCTGTGTATGGACACGGAATGTGTGTGCACCTGTGTGAGTGCCAACGTGCCCACAAGGACCTGTGTACATGCTCCTGTGTGTGGACCTGCGCGTGCATGGATTTGTGCACATGACTTGCACCCATGGCTGTGAGAAGGCAGGCACAGGCATGCATGGTGTAGTGGCTGTGCACACCCCTGGATGCCCTCATGTGTGACACGTGTGTATGTGGACACGGCCTTGGACAAAAAGCACCAGCACGCAGAGGAATGTGGCCAATGGCACCAACTTCAAGGCTGAAGTGATGATAAGGCGAGCGCGCGCCCCAGCACCCAGCACCCATCTTTGTCTGAACGTTCCTGATGTGAAAGCCTGCCTGGGACACTCCCTCCATCGGCCTCACCTTGGGAATGCAGGTGACTCAGCTTAGGGGGAGAACGATTTCCGGACACCAACCGACCGTGCGGGTATCGCTCCTGCCAAGGCTTCAAAACCACCTGGCAGGGAGCCCAGGCAGCTGGCGGGACTGGCGGCAGGCACAGTGGGGCCTCGAGGATCCCACATCTCTTACTGGATGCTGGATCATCACATGGAACAAAAGATGGAGGGGCACCGAGGCCCCTTGGACTCCAGGAACCGTCCACGCTCAGCCCAAGACAGAGCAGGAGTGATTGAAGACTCCTTAGAAACAAGATAGGACACAAGACTGACATTAAAAGTGAGCAAGCTAAGAAAGCAATCAAAAACAATTCCATTCACAACACCTTCAAGAAGCAAAGCTAGAAAACCTGGGAATCAACCTGCCAGAGAGGAGAAATGACCGCTGCTGTGAAGATTACACTGAAGAAAGACACGGAAGAAGACGTAAGAAGAAAGACCCCTCGTGTTCACGGATCTGCACAATTAACACTGTTAAAGTGGCCATCAAAAGAGAGCTAGAGAGTCAGTGTAATCTCCATCAAAACTCCAACAGCCTGCCCAGAAGTAGAAAACACAACCTTAAATCCTCATGGACACATAAAAGACGCAGAAGAGGGCCGGGGATTTAGCTCAGCGGTTCGGTGGCCTGCCTCGCAAGCACAAGGACCCGAGTTTGATCCCCAGTACCAAAACAAACAAACAAACAAACAGAAGACACATAAGACCCACAGCAACGATGAGGAAAAAGGCAAGAGGAGGCATCACAACATCTGATGTCAAATTATACTGTAATGCCACAGTAACAGAAACAGCACAACACTGGCATAACAATAGGAATGTGGGCTACTGGGACAGAATAGGGGACACAGGGCCAAACCCATGCAACCACAGCCCTCTGCGTCTGGAAAAGGAGCTGAGAACACACACTGGAGAAGAGATAGCCTCTAACAACAGCTCAAAGAAAACTGGACACCATGCATAGGAGATTAAGCTAGAGCCCCATCTCTCACCCTGCATAAAGTCAACTCGAAACGCATTGAAGACCTAAGTACAAGACCTGAAACTTTGGAACGGATGGAAAAAATCCCAGGGGAGACACTTGAAGCCTCAGGCACAAGCACAGGGGTCCTGCACAGGACCCCAACAGCGCAGGAAATAAGAGCAAGAGTCAAGTGGGACTGTATCCAATTAAGGTTTCTGCTTGGATTTTTTTTTTAAGTTTTTTGAGACAGGGTCTCACTATGTAGCTGACACTGACCCAGAACTCACTATGTAGCCCAGGCTGGTCTTGGACTCCCAGCGATCCTCCTGCCTCAGCCTCTCGAGTGCTGGGATTATAGGAGTGCGCCACCACGCCCCATTTAAGGTTTCTGGACAGCAAGGGCAACGACCTGTAAGTGAAGAGAGCCAGCACACTGAGGGGACACCTGCACACCACGTTTATTGTGGTGGTACACATAATGGACAAGATACAGACAGCCCGAGTGGCCATCAGCAGATTAATGGGTAAAGAAATGTACACACAATGGGGACCATTCAGAAAGAAATGACGTCATGTGCAGAAAATGGAAGAAACGTGAGATCATCACATTAAACAACATAAGCCAGACTCAGACAAGAATCACGTTCCCCTTAATGTGTGAAATCTAAAAAAGGCAGTATGGAAGAAGGGAAGCCGTAGATGACAGGGAGGGAGGGCGGGGACATCAAATACACATGAAAATACCACACCGAGGCCCGTACTTTATAAAGTTAACAGGCACTAAAATATATTTTTAAAAGAGTAAAAACTGAATTTGGTCAAATAAAAACTAAAGATGGAAGCTGAGCGACAGGTGTGTGGGAGCGCGTGCTACTCGCTGGTGCGGGTCTGAGTCCCCACAAGGAGGAAACAGGGGCTCCGGCGGGTCCTGTGAACCCCACATAAATGACGGTGAGGCCAGGAGCTGGGCTGACCTGCAGCGACAGGGCTGTGCGAGATGTTCCATTTCCCAACCCACCGGCGTGGGGCACCTGCCGTTTATTCCTCGATTTATTTAAACATTGTTGTGCAGTTTTCAGACTATAAATTTTACAATTCTTTGCTCAATTTGTTCCTGGTATTTTATTACTTTTTTCTTGTACTCAGCAAGTTTACTATGTTTATTAAAGTCACATAAATGGTTTGACAAACGTACGTGATACCAGGGTAGCTCAGCGGTTCTGCCGCGTGCTTCACAAGCACCAGGTCCCGAGTTCGATCCCTGATACCCACCAAAAAGCACACGACAGAATGACATCGCTGGCGTGTTACAGACCACAGTGAATTACTAGAATACAACAGTGAGGCTCCTCCAACGGAGGTCTGCAGAATGGGGTGAATATTATACAGGGCAGGATCTCTGCAATGGGTTCGGCCGATCAGGTTTCATTCCCCCTCCACAAACCTCTGAAAAGACTGGTTACAAAAGCGCTTCCCCTCATCTCTCCTCTTCTACCAACTACTAAGCAACCACAAAAAGACTGAGCACACATTTTACAACACCTGATAAAGACTAAGACACAAAAGCCTGTTCACTGCTCCACTCGGCAAATCTTACACTTTCGCTCCTTCGCTGTTCTGATGAGGCCGTGTGTCACGTGACTCGGCCCAAAGGAGCTGTTGGTAATTTAGCAACGTCCATCCCTGCAGACACAGAAAGATGTGCCACATAACCATCAGGTCACTGGGCTTTCCCTGTACAGTAACACAAAGGTGCATTCCACAAACCCAGGACCAGACCACATTCACTTTACAGGGCTAAAAATGAACATATCACCACTATCAGAGCAGTGTTTGTTTCCGGTCCTATATTTGGGGGAGGGTATTTTATTATTTTGATACTATTGCTAATGAAATTTTCCCATTAATTTCATTTATTTATTTGGGGGGGTTATTTTCGTTGAGACAGGGTCTCACTACGTAGTTCAAGCTGGCCTCAAACTCAGAGCCATCCTCCTGCCTCAGCCTCCTGAGTCCTGGGATTACGGGTGCATGCCACCATGCCCAATTTAACTTCATTTTGCAGCTGTTCACTACAAGCATACAGAATTATGGCTGATTTTTGTATATTTGTTTTATGTTCTATAACCTTGCTGAACTCATTTATTACATTTAAAGTTTTTTGGTGGGTTCCCCAGGACTTTACATATACAAGACCTGCTGTCTACAGACACAGATTATTTTCCTTCTTGCGTTTCAGTAGGGATGTGTTTTATTTTCTAGTTTTATGGGCCTAGCTCCAGCCTCTAGGACCGTATTGCACAGAAGTGTGGAGTGGACGTCCTCCCTTGCTCCTGCCTTCCTCAGGGAAGCTCCTGACCTCCCCACCATGAGGTCTGGCTTGGCTCTTGGTGCTGCTCTGATGTCCTTTATTGAACTGATGAAGTTTCTCTCTGCTCCTGGTGTGGTGTCTTTCACTGAGGGTGCTGTCTCTTGTCAAATGCCTAGTCTGGATCTACAGAGGCCACGTGACAATTACTTCTATACTGACAGGACGGGTGACGCCACCTTTCCGGTGTTAAACCAACCCTGCATTCCTCGACCATGGTGCACTATCTATTTATGTTGCTGGCTTTGCTTCACTGGTACTTTGTTAATGATTTCTGTGTCCATATTTAGAAGTAAAATTGACCTGTAGACTTTTTGAGATGTTTCCTTCTGATCTAGGAATTAGGGTAATAATATTGGTCTCAAAATGAATTGGGAAGTGTTCCAAGTTTGTGAATGATTGGTTTTAATTCTTCTTTAAGTATTTGGCAGAATGAACAGAGAAGCTATCTGGTCTGGTTTCTAAGGCTTTTCTCTATGGATAGTTCTTGGATTACTAATTTTATCTTTTCAGTTGTTGTACTCTATTAAAATTATTTCTTACTAAGTCAGCTTGACTCGTACCTTTCAAGGAATTGGCAACTGCCTCGGTCATCTAGTTTGTCAGTACACAACTGTTCACGGCCTTGAGTTACAGCAAAATCGAAGGACTTGAACCTTCCAATTTAGAGGCAATGGTGACGGAGCAGCGCAGTATAGGGACAAGGAAAGACACAGATCAAAGCAAGGGAACTGAGAGTTCCAAAATAAACATCCATCTATGGTCACCTGGCATGTGACAAGAGTGCCCAGGCCAGGAAGTGGGGAAAGAGCAGCCTGCTCAACAACGGATGCTGAGAAAAGAGGACAGCCACATCCAGGAGACGAGGCTGGATCCCTACCTCACACCATCCACACAGATTAACTTAAAATGGTCAGAGCTGAAAACAGAACCCTTTCAGAAGAAAGCACAGGAATACATCTTGATGACCTTGGATTTAGCAAGGGATTCTTAGATACAACACTGAACGCCTAAGCCATGGAGGGAGGGGGTAGGTGAAGTAAACCCGACTTTATGAAAGTGTGAACCTATTGTGCTTCTAGGAAGTACAGTGACAGCCCACAGAACGTAGGAACATTTCTGCAAATCAGTCATTCAATGAACCACTTGCATCCAGAACATACAAAGAACTCATAACAATAAAACAGAAAGCAATCCGTTTAAGTTAGCAAAGAATCCGAAGAGACATTTCTCCCAGGAAGATACACAATTGCCACAGGGCATAAGGAGAGGCTCACAGTCTCCATCACCATGAAAATGCAAACGCGACCCATGAGTCAGGGGACGGCTGGATTAAAAGAGCCAGGTAAGAAGCCACAGCATGGAGACTTCACGCACTGCTGGGGATGGAAAACAGGGCACTGCTCCTGAGAAACCACAGTCCCAGAACTGCACTTGAGGCAGATACCCAAGGGGAATGAAAAGACGACTGCAAGAACCCTCAAATGCGAGCGCTCATAGTAACATGGCTCGTCAGACAAAAGGGGACAACGGGGTGCGTGAACCTCGAAAACATCACGCCAAGGGGAGAAGCTAAGAGCCACATGGCATCATCACAGAAAACACCCAAATGGGAAAACCTACTCCACAAAGAGGATCAGTGGCTGGGCAGGGCCAGGGGGAGGGTCAGGGTGAGCGCTAACAGGTTTACTTCTGAAATAATGAAATATTTAAGGCCAGCTGCAGCAACGCCAGCACACACCTGAGGTGCTAAAACCCTCTGGGGGCTGTGCTCTTGGTGTGAGTTTCTCAACAGAGCCGAGCCCTGGAATCTGAAATGCTGCTTAATTTGCGTTTACTGATCTATAATGAGAAGGATTTTTCCTGTATTTGATAAAAGTGTTTCTTTGACAAGTTCCTATGTATCTCTGAGGCCTGTTTCCCAAGGAGATATCTGTCATTTACAAAAAGAGAAACTAGAGCTGAAACCCTGAGCGCGCCTGCTGTCAGTGCTGCTCTGCAAAGGTCCCGTCACCTTTGGGGAAATGCACTCTGCCTCCGGGACTCAGGTCCCTCCCTCCAGGGAGAGAACCAAGCTGGGCTGGCCCTGTGCTCTGCTGCTCCGCCCACACACAGCTCTGCTTCCCTGGAAGACAGGGACACCGACTGCCACGTGTGCGCAGCCTGCTGGGGTCCTGCGATGGCCGGGAACAAAGCGGGGACAGTCCAGGCCCAGAGCTGTAGGGCAGCTGGGGAAGGGGCGGCGAGACAGAAACGGAGCAGGGGCTCCAGGGCCCTGCACGGGATCAGCAAGTCCTCTGTGGTGCCTCAGAGACCTGGTGGGCTGGGGACGTGGCCGGCACGGCGCTGGGCACAAGTCCCACGGTCCAGGACCCTTCCAGGAGCTGGGGAAAGTCCCGCAGAGGGGTCTGGCCCCGCCCTGTGAATGGGGGATGGGGGCAATGGAGGCAGCAGGGTCTCCGGGTCTCCCCCAGGACAGCTCTGCTGGGAGTGTGTTTTTCAGGCCTTAACAGTTGCTCATCACAGAAGGCTGGAGGGTGGGCTCAGCCACCAGGTTCCCATGGGCTGGGGACCCGGGCCAGGGCTTCCTCTCCACCTCCTCCAACTGGGCTGCAGTTGGGGTCTTAATGAACCCCTCCCAGAACTGGACCCTGCTGGGCACCCAACCCAAATCCAAATTCGCCACTACGTCACAGTCCCTGGGCTCCCTCCATGGCCAGGCTGCTACCACCCGGCTCGTCCTGGCGGCTGTCACCTGCTCTGTGACCTCTGGTGTGCGGGGCCCACATGTGGCGACACTCGTGAAAACCTCCCTCTGGGCCGTGGACAGCAGCAGAGCGTGCAGGTCCCTGGGCCCCGGGAGGATATGGTGCAGGGTTTGGGCTGGGGTAGGGCAATCGCTCTGCCGGTCTGGGACTCCTGAGAGGCAAGGGGGAAAAGTACTCTCTTCCTTCCTGGCACCAGATGGGACCTAAAGTCGGGGTCTTTGCAGACCCCAAAGGATACCAGTGATCTACTGGGCCACAAAGGTGGGCTGGATCTGGATCTGTCTCATAGGAGAGACTGAGAGGGACACTCAGGGAGGGCCGTGCAAGGACCAAGGCGGAGCCAGGAGTGACACGGCCACACGGAGAGCCTGGAGGAGCAGGCAGGACCAGGTCCGCAGGAGGCAGAGCCTACAGGGCCAGTGTGGGGTTCAGCTGCCACGGTGTCCAACATGGAGCCCCGGGAACTGAGCGGACAGAGACAGGACAGAGACCACAGGGCAGTGCCGCCGGCATGGGTCACGGTGGCTTCTGCTGGAGGCAGCCCAGGGTGCCCTTCGCCCCTGCTGACCCACGTCACAAGGCTGGAACCACAGGCAGGCAGCCCCATGCTTCACCGTGGCCTCGGCCTGGAACTGTTCCCGGCCATTCTCGGGGTGACCAGCTGGCCGAGAGGAGCCCGGCACCCCACACACCAACCCCACACATTCCACTTTCTCCTCATTCTGAAAGCTTCACCGCAAGGATGCTAGGAAACAGGGCGATGGGGAACCCAGAGGGTTCTGGACCGCGAAGCTGGCAGTGCTGTCTGGGTCCTGTTTGGCTCTGGGGAGACGAAGAGAGGAGCTGAGAGGAGAGCAGAGCTGAGGTTCCAGACACAACCTCCCCACCCCCAGGAGGTGAGAGCCAAGCCCACACCGGGCTGAGCGACTGCTCTAACCACAACCCAGGTCTACTGCCACATCGCCGCCACCTGCTGCCCGCGGTGACCGCCTTGAAGCAGAGATCCGGCCCCCACGGGGACCTCCAGCCCATAGTGCTGCCTGCACAGGCTCTCCCTTCCTGGTCCTCTCTTGTGCGGAGGGAACACATGCGCAGCTGTCACTTCACAAAGCTCCCGCTGTCCCCAGGGTGGGCCTTGGCTCAGCCGCAGCTCAGCACAGTCCTGCCCTCTCAGAGCAGCCTGGGGACCTCAGGACAAAGAGAACACCACAGGCCTTTCCCAGACGGGGTCTGGCACAGGCCTGAGGGCTGCTGGGTCCCCAGGAAGGGGCGCTGTGCTCTCAAGCACTTGCCTACTGGACAGCCCAGGCAGGGCAGCTAGGAGGGGGCACCCAGGGGCAGAGGTGCCCACACCATGCCAGAAGATGGCAGAGCATTTGGAGGCCACAGAAGATTTGGCCCCACATGGGTGGCGGAGGGACCAGGGTTCCCAGCCTGGAGGAGGCAGTGGGTCCCTGGCTGTCTGCCTGGCAGGGATACACAGTGACATTGCCACTGTGGTGCCCACACCATCCCTGAGCCTGGGTCTGGGCAGAGCCTGGCATCGGGGAGTCTGAGTGGATCCCATGATTCCAGGGGAAATCACAGAGGCTCTGGCCACTTCTGGGGACATGGAAGGCAGGGGGCTCAGAGATTGGAGGAAGCACAGCCCTGTGTGGGGTCCGGGAAGCCCCCTGCTACCCAGTGCCAGCCCAAGGCACTGGCTTCCTTGCCAGGCATGCAGGCAGGAGGCCAGGGGCCCCTATAGACCCTTGGTTGGCGGCTGGGTCCTTCTCCTGGTCACAGGGCCCACGCCAGCTAGAGTCCTGGAGTGCCATCAGAGAGGAACTCCAGGGCGGGAGTCCAAGTCCCTTGGACAGCCCTGGGCCATGTCTCTTACCACTTCCCACCCTCTCTGGGCTGCCACTAGGATGGGAGAAGGGATGGTGGGGGGTCTGCACTCCACAGGAAGTCATTCTGAGAAGCACTCGAGCAGTTCTGTGCTCCCACTACCTGTGGAAACAGCTGGAGAGAGCCAGGTTACAGGAGCATGTCCAGGGCAGGGCTGCTGGGGATGGTGCAAATGCCAGGCTCTGCGTGGGCAGAGGGACAAAATGCCTTCCCCAAACTCTGCTTCTTCTCACGTCTTAATGTGCCAGACATGGAGGCAGCAGCTAGAAAAACACACCCCAAGTCTGCAAATCTGAGGTAGGCATCCAGTCCCAGCGGTGTCGCCCAGCACTGACCACCAGGGGGAGGCAGAGACCGGCCTCCTCACCCTCCGGTGGCCAGGGACAGAGAAGGTGGCTGCGTTCATCAGTCCTGCACTGCAGGGGCACGAAAGGCTGGGGAAAGGGCCGGGGCCCTGGCCCTGAGTGGCGTGGAGCCTTTCCTTGCCCCTCTGCTGCCCTCACAAACACTGCCCCCCACCCACCCACACACATGCAGACACTTACAGGAGAAAGCCCAAATTGAAGGAGCCTGAGCCCGCCCCTCAGCCCCACCAGACTCAGCCGTCCAATGGCCTCCCCTCAACCACCCGACCTGGCCCTGCCTTCCCAGGAGCCGACTCGCTCTGGGGCCCGCTGTATGATGCTGAGCTTGTGGTGTAGACTGAGCAAGAGCAAGGGCCGGGCCCCGGCAACAGTGTCTCAAACTGTGGGAAGGCCAGACCCGGCCCTCATCTGTTGTTGACAAACACTGTTATAAAACACGATAAAAACGCCCTGGCCGCACTGAACTGCCATAAAAATGTCTAAACATGTCGTTCCCAGGATTTAAGGGGTGCAATCAAAATATATAGTGACCCTTTTTCTGTTTTGGGAGCCAAACGTTTAAGTACTATGAAAATATACAAGGGGTGATCAAAATATACAGCAAATGTTTACCTTAACACTTTTATTATAGTAAAGACACAGTCACGAGTCCCTCTCAAAGGCCTCTCCTCACTTCAAACACACTCACCTCCATCCCAACCATCCTGGCTGCTTTCTGAGGCAGCTCTGGAGCCCTCTTTCCTGAGTGTCTATGAGCTCTGGTCACTGACTGCCGCCGCCGAGCACCTCCAGCAGAAATCGGCTTGTAAACACACGGCGCTGTGTCCTCGTCCACCTCATTCACCACATCTGGCACCACGCAACGCCCAGCTCTTCCCCAAGTCACAATGACCTGAGAGGGAAACGTTTGCAACCCATTCAGGACATCGAGGCAGCCAGGACCGTGCAGCTAAAGCCACTCAGGAGAGAGGGTCCAGAGCCGCTGCAGGAGGGGGCGAGGAGGAGGGGACGAGCATCTGAACTGAGAGGGAGGATGTGGGAGGGACTCGGGCAACGAGTCTCACTGTAACAAACGTTTCACTGTAAACATTCACCATATTTTTGATCATGCTGCCCATCTGAGCACATCCTCCAGGCCTCAGCAGAGCAGCCCCTAGGGTCACCATCTGGGACTCATCCTCCCAGGTCACATCCCGTGCCAGCACCCAGCTCTTTCTTCCAGCTGTGCGGACGGATCTGCTAAGGCCATTCCATAAACAAGCCGCTCTTTCCGAAAGAACTGAAAGGCCACTTCACCTCACAGGCTGTGCAGTGAATGGGCCGGCCCCACATGGAGGCATCCAGAGCAGACGGTAAACACCGCCCAGGCCAGAGGCAGGAAGGGCCAAAGGCACCCGGCCTGGGCGGGGGTCCACCCTGACCGACCCCAGCACCGGTGTGTGCTGTGTATGGACACGCTTCCTCCCTGGATCCACGAGTGTGTAGACGGGACACAGGCAGGGAGGCAGACAGCGCCCTGAGCCTGCTGCTGTCCCTTTCCTGTCTCCCCCACGCGCCGCCCCGCCCTGCCCAGCCAGTGGTGTGGACAAAGGCGACCTTTGGGCAAAGCTAACAGCCCTCTGGCTCCAGATGCTTGGAAAGGGACACCCCACTGAGCGTCCAAGTCACAGGAAACGCACCCCAGGAAGGTAGAGAGATGGACAGACTCGTCTGAAGACGGGTTTGTTTACTGGGGTGCAGGCAGCCCACACCCCACCCAGCCCAGCCCAGCCCCAGAAGGCTCACCCCACTCAGCACACACTGGACAGGCCCAGGGCCTGTGTGGCTGCCTCGATGACCATCCAGTCCCAGAGAGCCACGTTCACCACCTTCCCGGACGCTCTCCTCCACCCACGTGAGCACCCAGGCCTGCAGTCACCAGGGAGGGTGGGGCGGGGCATCTCCCCAAAGCACCCTCAGCAGCAGCGAAGACTCAGTCACTACAGGCCCCAGAAGAGGAGCTGAACGCCCCAGTGACCCCTCACCAGGCCTGGGGGGCAGGGCTCAGCCACCACCCTGCCTGGGCCACAGCCCCGCTGCCACAGACAAGCCACCGCTCCGCTCTGAGGGGATCAGAGCAGAGCCACAACCCCTGGCTCCAGAACCCCACTGGAGCAGGGGCCAAGATGGGCCCCCCAGGAGGCAGGGTCCCCCACTGCTCACCAACAACTATGGCTGCCAGCCCATGGGTGTCACTCTCGGAGATCAGTGCTGTGACACAGCTGGACACCAGACGCTAACAGCCCTGACCAAGGCACATGCAGGCCGGGAGGGCTGGGCAGATGGACACGCAGCTCTGACTCAGCCGCACATGGAGCAGGCACCCCCGGACTCACCTGTGGGGTGCCCATGTCCCCAGGAGGAGTCCTGCTGGGCAGCTGGAGCACCTTCCTCACAGGCCCCTCACAAGGACCACGCCCCTGCTCCCTCTGAGCTGGGTCCTCCTGGACTGCATGCACCCCCAGCCACAGGCCGCCTGTATCACACATGAGGACATCGCTGGCACCGGGGTTGTCACCCTAGTGTGGCCTGGAGGGAGGGAGCCCTTGGAAGAAGCGGGGCCCAGGAGCCTCCTCCTCCTTCCTGCAGCTGCCCTCACCCCAACATCTGCGTCTCACACATCCAGGAAGCAGGGGCAGGGCTGGGTACCTGAGGAACACCAGCCGGGCCCCTCCGCTGTGCAGCTCTGAGGGTCCAAACAGCAGGCACCACGCCCTCATCCCCACTGCGAGTCCCAGGGAGGATGCGTGTCCTGGGCGCACAGAGTCTGTGCAGCAGGACAGCAGCACCGAGGCCGAGGCTGGGAAGATGCTCAGCCACTGCCATCACCGCAAAGTGGCAGGGACCCAACCTGTCCTCGTCTGCCTGAGTGGCCCCAGCCTGTCTGCCAAGGCGCTCTGGTGAGGACAGGCCCAGGCCAGGGAGGACAGCCCCAGGCCACGGCCACTGTGGTCAAGGTAAGGCCCGCGCCTGGGAGAGGCTGTAGGCCCGCTGGACCATCCCACGGCCCCCTGCAGCTGGGCACCGGTGCCAAGTGCACACCACACCCGCAGTGGTGCCGTGGACCCCGCTCCGTCTGTGAGAGCCTCACCTGCAACAGAAGTCTAAACCCCCTCGTTCAGCGTGACCTGAGCTCCCACCACATGACGGCTTCCTCTCCCATCTGAACAAACAGCGCTTTCTCCGTGCCCGCTCCAGACACCCAAGGTCACACAGAATTAAACATTAAAGGGCGCCCGAGATCCCTCTCGAAATGAAAGCACTGCTCTTATTTTCCTTGGCTCAGCTGCCCAGGCAAGCTTCACAGACGGCATCTGGGGGAGCCACCGGCCCTCCGGGCCCAGCAAGGCCCTGTGCAGACACGAAAGACACCGGGACCCCAGCGTCTCAGCCTTGGGCACTGTCACCACCGCCCTGGGGTCAGCGATGGACAAGGGGCTGGACAGGGCGGCGGCGACTCCAACAGCCACAGTGCTCGGTGACCACGTGAGGGCTCCAGACAGGTGCTGGAGCCTGCAGCGCCACAGATGCCAGTGCTTTGAAACTCAACTCAACACTTGGCTGGGGGCTCTCTGTGCTCCCCACAGGCACCCCCGCCAGGTCCTCCCTGAGCCCAGCCACAAGGACAGGGACAGAGCACACTGCAGGGTGGCCAAGCAAAGCCATGGCCCGCCCTGTCCCAGGGAAACGTCCACAGTGGGGTGGCATGCGGCTGACATCTGCTGGATCCCACCCCTGCCCGGCTGAATGTTGCATGTGCTGCCGGGGTCACAGGTACTGAGGTGGCAGATCTGAGGGCCTCATGGAGGTAAAGTGGTACCGGGTGACGCCTCCCAGCAAGGCCAGTGCATATGAGGCTGAGGCAGAGGGCACAGAGTCCCAGCCACCAGCCCCAGCCACCCGGCGATGTCCCAAGACAGGTGGCACTTGATGTGCACTTGGTCACCTGATGTGAAACTTGGTGGCCCTGGACAGGAAGGGTGGGCCGCTGCTCCAAGGAGTTCCCCGGCCCACCTGGACCCCAGCATGAGCCTGTGGGGTGCCCATCCTCCATCAAGGGAAGCTACTTCCCACAGCCTGGGTCCGCTCTGGAACATCGTGACAGGCCTGGGTGCTGAGCGGCGCCCACAGGAGGGTCCCCTGAAGGTCACAATGAGCAGCAGTGGACCGCAGTGACGAGCGGGGAAGGGGAGGGCGGCGGGTCCACATCACGGTTAGAAACTGGGAAGCCCAGGTGGTACCCCCTGGCCGGCAAGCACCCCAATGCAGGGCCCCATTGGACGGCTAGAGGCAGACCTTCCACACCACTGTTCTCCGGGGACTTGAGGCTGCCTGGGCAAGAGAGTCAGCGACACCTGCGCATAGCACGCTCACCGTGTGCCTCGGGCCATGGGCAGGCCTGTGTCTCTACCGATGCATGTGGCTTAGATGTCCCTCACAATGTGCCTGCTGTGTCCCCAACAGTGGGCTCTGAAAGCCGCGGAGAGTGGCCAGGGTTTGCTGGCCTTGGGATCCTGCTGGGTGTGGGGCCTGAGGCATCCAAGACACCACTAGAACGAGCCCTGCACCACAGCATGCAGGCCAGGGCTCCAACTGTTGCAGCGGTGTGGGTGACATGGCCCCTTGGGTCTCTGCAGTGCCAGCACCCCAAGGCCCGAGAGACAGGCCGGCTCGGCCCTGTGTCGGCCCAGCCCTCCGGCAGCCAGATGATCCCCTCGTGGCCCCAAGCCAAAGGCACAGTGCACAGCCCAGAGGGGAAGCACCACAGTTGTCGTGGCTGGCACCGGGCCGGCAGGACACCCATCTCAGCTGTACCTCAGGCTCCCAGCTGGACATCCCCCAGGGTCACATCCAGCTGCCCTAGACAAGCCCATCTCCACCAACAGCAGGGCCCACAGGATGCCTGCCCCACTGGACGTGGGCTCTGCTTGGCACAGGGCTGGGCTTCGGTTGGGGACCATGAAGCTCTAGGGTGGTCTCTGCCCAGACCGCCAGAGCCCATCCACATTCCTGGGCCTCCACAGGCCAGGGCAGCCACCCACACTCCCCCACTCCCTGCTGCCTCAGTCTGCACAGGGTCACAGAGGGTGACCCCAGGGCCACACCCAGCCCCCCGAGTAGGGCGAGGGGAGGGGCCTCTTCCTGGACGGCTGCATTCCAGGTGCTGGGGACACCAACACAAGGGCAACAGGACACCCAGGCCGGTGGACACCAAGCTCAGGCCCCACACACAGCCAGAAAGGAGGCCAGGGCCTTTGCCAGACCATGAGGGCAGGTACTGCAGAGCAGTGGGGGCAACAGCCGAGGGTCCCTGGCCCCCCCACCCCGCCAAGGAGCTGGAGCTGGCTGAGTGACGTGGGCCCTGGGGATGGCCATGGAGAGAGGAAAGGAAAAGCCCAGAACCTCCGGGGAACGCTGGTCACCCTCCCTGGGAGACCTGCCCACCTCCCGCTGCAACCCACAGCCCTAGGCCGAGCGTCTGCTACCTCTGCCAGGATAGGGGTAGGGAGCTCGAGCGACGAGTGACAGGACCCTCCAGCCTCACGGCGGACAGCGGAGGGACAGGCAGGGGCTGTGACTGTGCGGCCAGGAACCGGAGCCTCTGGGGCCCTGCTCCAGCAGCAGGGGGGGCACCGGCGGGGGTGCTCCAGGGAGAGTGGGGAGAGACGCAGGAGCAAGCGCAGGAATGAAGAGAATTCATGAATGCACAGGCAATAGGAAGGAACGGACGATTCGTGGGTGAGTGCAGAGGTGAACGGCTGATTCACGGGCAAGCGCAGGAAGGCTTAGGAAAGCGTGACAGCAGCGAACTCACGGGCCAGTGAGGATGAACGAGTCACAGGCAAGCACAGGGACGAACGCATGAATGTGCAGAGTAGAGGAAGGGGCTGAGGTCGTGGCCAGTGCAGAAGTGAACGGATGAACTCACACGGGAGTGCAGACTGAACAAGCACACCCAGCCTGCACCCCAGCGTTAGGGCTCACTCTTCCGACCCTCCTCCTCCCTCAAGCACTGCACCCTCTCTCTCAGGACTCTCGCTGTGATCCAGGAGCCCGGGGCAGCCAGGCCTGCAGAACACACAACCCACACCTGACTGGACTGTCTGGGCAGTTGCAGCACCCATGACCCTTGCTCAGCGTCTGTTCAGAGTGTAAATGAGTCTCGGCAGCACAGGGCCACCCGAGTCCCCTCCTGGTCTTCCAGCCCTCAGAGGGACTGCAGGACAGACAGCAGCCCTGTGCAAGATGGATGAGTGAGCCCTCGTAAGAATTTGGTTCAGGTACCCAAGTTGCCACCAGGACATGCAACCCCAGCTGTGAGCAGTGTCCAGCACCGGTGACCCTCCGCCATGCTGACCAGGGCAGGCCGGGTGGCCTCTACCTGTGCCGGACATACAGGCTGCCGAGATGGATTGCCCAACACCCAGGACAGGCGGGGGTCATCTCCAGTGGTGATGGAGGGCAGGCACCAGCCTCTGGCCAGACCAGGCAGGGCCCAGGAGCTGTGCCGACCCAGGCCCCCAGCCTCCACCCCAAGGTGGGGCTGGATCTGACCCCCAGGGCGGCTCCACACCCTCACTGTGACCCCTCTCCAGGCTGGGAAGGGAGGACGGTCTCGGACCAGCACGGCAGGTCACAGGGAGGAGAAAGAGCAGAGTGGAGCCCATAGCTGGGGGACTGAGGGGCTCCCTCCCCCGGACAGCACAGAGAAGATGGCAAACATAACCACCTCTGCTTGGGGTGCCTGGTGCAGCACCCATGGGGAAAGCTGCGGATGCCACAATCCTCAGTCCACACCCACATCCAAGGAAGGACGCCTCAACCCAGCCTCTCCTCCTAGTGGATGTGGAGGGCCTGGCCTCTCCCGGGGTGCTGGAACCCAAAAGGGCAGCAGCTGTCCTGCTCAGGCCAGGCAGGGCGGCTGAGCAGTTGGAGGTGAGCACTGCTGACACAGCACCGCCACCTGCCTCCCTGCCACCGCACCTCAGAGCGCCAACCCGGGTCTGGGACAAGGCCCAGGCGCAGAGGTGCTTCCCCCACTCAGATCCCGCCCCTTTTGTCCCCATGGCGGAGTGGGGAAGCCAGGGAGGGACCCAGCGGCTGAGCCCCCAGGCTGGCTCACTCTGGGCCTGGCCTCTCCAAGCACCAGGGCACTAGCATGTGGCTGCACTCTTGTCCTTGGGGTGTCCACAAGGGAGGCTCCTCTCCCTCCAGGTGTCACAGCCTGAGCTGCTGCCACGAGCTCTCTGGGTGACCCCAGCGAACATCCCGAGAGCCGGGTCCTCGCTACTGGCTGGGCGCCGGCTTCCTCCTTCCAGCCTCTTCCACCCACCACCTACACCCAGAGCCCTCTCAGACCGACCTCAACAGGCTGAGGTAATGGCAGGGCCCACCGTCCGGCCCCCATGGAGCCCAGCCACGCATGTGGGGTTCCAAGACGTCTGGATGTCCCTATCACAGTCTGTGTCAGGGCAAGCAGCCTGACACACGGGGCGAGACACCCAGCTAGCGCAGAGCCCCAGCATCAGGAGATCACACGCCATCCTCCCTGTGTCCCTCCCACACTGAAGAGATTGTGCAGCCAGAGGTATGAGTGCAGGTGTAGCCACCAGCCAGGGACCTGCCCCGCACGGAGGCCGTCCTGATGACCCTCCCATAACTTACTACAGAGCTAAAATTCAAACCTAAGGTTGAATCAAGCCTCAGCCCCTTGTTTCTGGCTGGAAAGAGCTCAAGCCCGGGTCTGGTCTGTAGAGCAGTGAACCTTCCAGTTCACCTGGGGAGGAAGGGTACCGGGGGCACCAGTCACAGCTGCCCTGTGTGGTGCAGTCTGAGAGTCATACCTGGGCTCCTGTCCCTCCTGGGTGCTGAGCACACTCTGCCGGCAACTGGCCAAGCAGGGCCAGTGCACAGCAGGCGCCCAGCAAGGGCAGACTGCTCCCCACCCGCGGTCTGTTCGCCAGCACAGTGCTCCTGTCCCACCTGAAGGACAGCTGCGGTGGCCTGAAGCCAGACACCACGCACGGGCCAGCGCCGGGGCCTCCTGGTACACCTCTGCCAGGCCAGGCGGCTCCCACCCAGCTTGGTCCCTGGACGCCAAGGTGACTACGCTCCACGGGCCCCGTCCTGTGCTCTGACGGCCAGGAGCCACTGCACTGCCACCCACACGGATTCCAGATCAAAGCAGCCAGCAGCAGCATCCCCAGCGGGGAACCATGCCGCAGATCCTGGGCAGTCAAGTCCTGCGCTGGCCGGGGCCGGCTCCTTCCGGCAACACGGCCCGGGTCACGTGTAAGGAGCGCGCCCAGTGACAGCAGGAGGCTGGGGAGGACCCGCCAGCCGCGCTGGTTAATGTCTGACGAGGCCCCGTCAGGAATTCGGTGCTAACAGAGTGGGGTCGCTCTGTGGCCAGGAGCCCGGGAGGCTGGGCTGACCCGAGACCTGGACTTGGGGGAGCCCCAGCCGCTGGGCAGCTTGTCCCTTTGTCCTCGAGAGACCGGACACTGCAGGAACCTGGTGGCCACCATGGGAGCTGAGCCTAGGCCCGGGTGCCCAGGAGAGAGGCAGTGATGCCCTGGCGTTCCTGACGAGGGCAGGAATGCAGCCAGGCTGCCCACTCTCCACCGCACGGGGCCCTCCTCAGGCAGCTGGGTCTGGCAGCTCGGGACTGCACGGTAGCCTCACAGCCCCCCCGCAAGGGCTTCCCCACATCTTCCCAGCCCCAGAAGGTCCCAAAGAGCCTGGGTCTCCTCAGCCGGGTCCCAGGAAACCCACCCCACCCCACCCCTGACCCTGTTGCCAGGATATGGTGAGAAGATCCAAGATGGCTGGATCCGGATCTAGACGGCACAACCCCTACCCTGTGGATAATCGGGACCTGAAATACAGGGAGAAGCTGTCCCGTGCCTCGCAGGGACAGTCTTCAGCAAGGGCCCCTGCCTGCTCTAGGGCTCCCCGCACCACGGGGCTTCCATCCCGGAGCAATGAGTCAGGGCTTCCCTTAGCCCCAGGGCCGTCAGGCACCGCTTCCCAGGCACCGCACCCCGGAGCCAGCGGCCAACTGCACCCACAGTCCCACCAGCCAGCGGGCACAGGCCGGCCAGGCCCCAGCTCTGCCATCAGCAGCAGGTGTCCCGGGCAGCAGGACGGTGAGGACTCCTGTAGGAGCGTGGGCCACAGCATCCGAGCAGAGCTGAGGTCCCCAGCCCCACACCCCACAGTGAGTGAAACCGCACAGGACCTGGGGCAGGGTCCCTGCATCCGCCGGAGCCCACTCCTGAGAGGTCTCTGGGCCCAGGCAGGACACACAGGGCCGTGGCCACGTGAGGAGCAGCCACGCCAGAGACCTTGGGACAAAGAAATGCCAAAAGAACCTCCAAGGGCAGCGACAGGGCTACCTGCTCTTACCCCAGGCTGCCAGGGACTGGGGTTCCCAACGTGACATGTGCATTCCTGGATGGCTTGCTGACTTTAGTGTATGGGCTGCAGAAGCAAGCACTTGTGTGTGTGTGTGTGTGTGTGTGTGTGTGAGTGTGTGTGTTACTGGGGATCAAACTCAGGACCTTGCACTTGTAAGGCAGGCAGCAGCGTCACTGAGCTAAATCCCTGGCCCCTGGCTTGGTAATTTAAAAAAATAGAACTATTTTAAAAGTCACAAAAATTTCAGTGTTATATGCTGGCCCCAGACCCTCCCCGGAATACGGTACCCACCCAGAGCCCACAAAGGGTCTGCCAACACCCGCTGTGCTACCGCAGGAAGCAGCCCACGCTGGGAGGCCTGTGGCAGCCTGGGGACGCTCCCAGGGACCCCACCTGGACCCTCTGGGTTCTGTGAACTGGTGAACCGGCACCCCTGCGACTGACCAGAGCCCCCACCCAAGCAGCTCAGCATATGGCTCCTAGGATGTGGCCCTCACTGTGGCAGAGCCCAGAGGCCATCTAGGTAGGTCCCCTGCAGCTCAGGCTGGGGACACCTGCACCAGAGCTAGGAGCCCATGGCCCCGCTCTGCGCACCATCCAGGGCCCTGGGCCACAGGGCACCACAGGCTCCTCCTGAGGGGTCCGCACTGTTGTCTGTGTGCCCCACTGGCCAGGCTGAATGTGCCGGAATACACCATGGGAGGAAAAGGATGCAGGGGCGGACAGGTCTAGGCAGGATGGGGAGCGCAGGCTCCTGAGGAGCAGACAAGGGTCCCTGAGGCCAGGGGAAGGCGGCCTTCATGTCAGAGTCAGGACACAGTCCCAGCCCACAGCGAGGCAGAGGGAGCTTCACGTCTCCCTCCCATAACACTCACTTAGGCGAGGCCCTGATCTCATGCACAAGGGGACAGCAGCGCGACCCCATGCACTCCAGACGCTCGGCCACGTTCCTGTACCCGAGGGAAAACGAAGCTCACACTAAGGGCATCCTGGCACGATAAAGCTTCTGTAAAATATTAAAAACCACATCCCGTCGTGCAGATAAGTCTGCAACAGCTCCTGCAGCCAGGACCTGTGGGTGGGACTCGGGAGCCCCGCCATGATGGGGCAGGACCCCCCACTTCGGGGACAGCGAGAAGCCTCAGAATCACATGCATCTAGGCCGCAGAGGTCCAGCATTCCTCCCCTTGCCTGTCTGCTCCTTCAGTAGCGTGGATGGAACCCAGGGCCTTCACAATGAGTGACATTCCAGCCCTCTCTCAACTTTTTATTTTGAGACAGGGTCTCACTAAGTCTCTAGTTGCCCGAGCTGGGCTCGAAACTGCAATTTTCCTGCCTCAGCCTCCCTGTCTGCTGGTGAAATGGAAAAAACAAAACACAGAGCAGAGACTGGCAGTCTCAAAGCTGGGCAGAGACTGAGGTCTCGAGGCTCAGGGGCTAAGGCCCGCCCCTCCTGCTAAACCCTCGAAGGTCACTGTGCCCGGAGGATGAACTGCTGCGATTCGGCTGCCTGAACCTGCCTATCTCCCTATGTCTTAAAGATAAACAGTAAGAAAAGCAAAATAAGCAACCTCCACCTCCCCACCCTTTACTAAGGTCTGCTTCTGGAAAACTGCTTGCTCCCCGTCCTGACTCGAGAACAGATAAATACGAGAACAAACTTAGAAACGGGGCTCAGACTCTGGAAGGGGACTTCTGCTGGGCCTGCTACCAGCGAATAAACCTGACTTCCCTTCAGTCCTCTGAGCGCCGCTCTCTTCCTGTCTGCCCGCCCTCCGAGGGCCACTTCGCTGAGATCACCGGTCTGTCCATGCCTGGCTAGACCTTCTTTTTCTTCAAGGACAGAACACGGGAGGAGCCACACGCACCTGGGTCCACGGCCAGGCAAAGCAGTTCACACGGGTGGGTCCCAGCGACACCAGAGGCTCGCCACGACGCCCTTCCGACGCACGTGGGCTTCTCCCTGCGAGGTGGTTCTGGCAGGGCGTGGACACTCACACAGGATCCTGCGGCCTTGCCAGTGAGGGTCCACGGGGCACCCGGCCCCACAGCAGGTCTGACTCCCGGGCAGCCATGCAGACTCCGCCACGAGGCCCAGGGAAGGGTTGAGGTGGGGAAGCTGGACCGGCGCTGGGCCTTGAGGGGACGCCAGGCTGGACCAGGAGGATGCAGCAGGTCTCCTGAAGGGAGGACTGGCCTGGATGAGCTGTGGGGACCGAGGGGAGTGACTCTGGGAACCAGCTGCACAGCCACAGAGCGGACGGACACCGGGGCACGGCCTGGGGCCCAGAGCGAGGTGAGACCAGGAGGGAGGCACAGGCCAGCAGGCAGGCGAGCAGCAGGCATCTGCCCCGGGGCAGGGACCCTGGGACAGCACACGGGGGCCTGGGTGACCCCAGACCACGGTGAACCTGTGGGGATCAGGACAGCCCGGGACAGGAAGGCTGGGCTGGGTGGGGCCACTCAGACTCCGCTGCAGAAAAACAGCCCAAAATGCAGGCAGTGGTGGGCAAGAAGGGAGAGGGAAGGAGATCCTCACGGACCGGGGCCCTTACCAAGTGCTTGGAGCAAAGGCCAGAGGGCACAGGTTGGAGAGACCCTGCATAGCTGAGGAGGCTGGGATATCGCATTTGCCAAGGATCAGGGACAAGTCGACGCTCTGTCCCCAGCGAGACAGCTGGGCTCCAGCCCTACAGTCCAGCTACTGACTGCGCAGTCTCTGGATTCAAACCCAGATCAATCTTGAACCTCAGCAGGAACCCAAGGGAGGGGTGTGGTGGGCCGAGAATGCAGGGCTTGCATAGTTTTTTGTTTGCTTTGGATTTTGTTTTTTTTGAGACAGGGTCTGGTTATGTAGTTCAGGCTGGGCTTACACTAACTACGTAGCCCATGATGGCCTTCAACTCACAGCTATCCTCCTGCCTCAGCCTCCCGAGTGCCTGGACTACAGGCATGTGCCACCACGCCTGGCCCTGCTGAGTTCTGACCCAAGGCCGGGCTTCTGGAATTTGAGCACAGAACCAGCCCCAAGACCCAGGACACCCGGCCAGGGTGCAACCACCTCACTTGGTGTCTTCCCGGTGAATGCTGACTAGCTGGCCAAGGCCTCACAGACGTCCCGAGAAGGACAAGGAGGGCAGGCAGAGGGCGGGCGGGGCAGGCCCGTTCCTCAGGCGCAGCCATCCATGATGTTCCTGCTCACAGCCCACAGGCACAGGGTACTCGCCCCACTCAGGAACACGCCTGCTCTCAGAGGGCCGGTCCCCAAGCATGAGAAGGAAGACGGACAGATGGAAGACAGACTGCACAGGTGGGCCAGGCCAGCTCTGTCCAGGGAACCCCAGAGCTCAAGTCTACCGCCTGTCTCCAGGGAGCCCTGTCTGGATCCCCGAGAGCAGCACCAACTGTCAGCAGGCTGAGGAAGGTGGTGCTTGGGATCCAAAGACCAGCAGCTGCCCCTTGCTGCACACCAGAGCCGCAAGCCCCTATGGACTAAGATGGGCTCACTGCCCCTCTGCAGGCTGCCAGCCAGGTGTCTGGTAACAGCAGGGTTGTCACAGTCCCTGCCACCAACCCCAGAAGCCTGGCACCCGCTCCCCACCTCCCCTGAAAGGGGGTGGCTCATAGTCAGGGCCCCCTGCTGTCCCTGAGCCAGACCCAGGTGCAGGAGGGCAGCCTGGGTCCTGCCAGGAGGGAGTGAACTTCCAGAACCGGAAGGCTCTAACACACGGCTGGCGCCTCTTCCTTGGTAGGATGGCACCTCCATGAGCCACTGGGGAAACGCCCTCAGCCATGTTCTCACAGCCCCGGGGCCCAGCGTCCACACTGTACTGTCCAGGGCTGGCCCCTCTCAGGGACCCCGCCCTCTCCCCTGTCTAAGGCTGCTGTTCCTGGGCTCTGGGCCAGCAGCATGGCCCCTCCACGCCCCACCTGTCCCCACCTTGTGCGACTCCACACTCCACAAGAGCAACCCATGAGAGCCCAGACCCTGGGGTCACCTACCACCCCATCTCAAGACCCCAACCCACCCAGAGTCCTGCTGGCCGGGCATGGACATCTCAGCCACACCTTGGTCCACAGTGCATGTGGGAAGAGAGACCAGAAGGGTGCTGGTCTTGGGCTGGTAACTCTAGGCCTCTGCAGCCTGGGATGCCTCACCTTGCAGGTGGGGCCAGCCAGGCACAGGGACAGCGTCCACCGCACCAAGCCAGGACGAGTCCACAGCGAGGCAGAGCCTCATCTGCTCAGAGCACCAGAGCCCCACGGAGCAGAAAGGACAGACGAAGGGCAGGACGGAGGTCTGCTTCCCCGCCCCTCCAAGTACTGCACAATGCACATTTCTGCCTGACGAACTGAGCTACCCAGCTCCTCTCCCAGCCAGGGCCATCCCTGCCCTCGGTGCTCACAGGGACAGAGACACCATGACCCAGGGCTGCCAGGAGCAGGTAGCCCAGCACCTCCAGCAAGACAGATCCAGCGGCAAGGCCAGGAAATGGAGCAGAGAGAGGTAACCAGGGCCGCAGCCCCACCTCCCCTCCTCACAGACCAGACGCAGAGCAGCAGGGAGTAATGTGCTCAGGGATCGAAGGGCTCCCCCTCTCCCACCACACAGTGGCACTGCGCTGCGAGGGGACAGGCGGCCAGGCCTCAGGCCAGCCACACACCTCGGGGCAGTGGTACTCTGCACTCAGAGGCGCACTCTGGAAATGTGACAGGGATGTGCACCGCACACATCTGCCCACACTGCCATGGCCTCCGGGGGCCCTGCCCACAGCGCCCAGAGCCACTGGGGGGCAAAGTGAGTCTGAGCCCGCGCCAATGTGGAGGCTGCATCAGAGGGCACACAAAGGACAGGCCTCAGAAACATCGGGCCCCAGCGACAGGAGCAGCAAATCCCACCAACCTTCAGAGACAACCGCATGAACGCACCAAGAAGGCAGAAAGGGCCTGAGGCAGAAGGGCATCGGCAGCCCCTGGGGCCCGGCCCCAGAGGCATGACAGCCCCTCTCTGGGACAGAACACACCAGTGGACTCGGAGAGGACACTTCCCTCGCTCAATCCAGCTGGACTCCTGAGGCCATGGTCCCGGGGGCAAGGGCCAGGTGGACGCTCGCACCGCCCACCTGGAGGCTCCAGCAGAGCTGGCTGCACCCACACTCTGGGGGGCTCTGCCTGGGCCCCGAGATAAGGATCTGGGCTGAAGGAGCTGGGGCTCCTGCTCAGAGATAATGCAGCTGCTCCACACGGCTGCACCCAGGCCCCAAGCTGTGGGCATCTGGTACACACACTGAGGTTTGCCCTCCTGTAGTGGAGGTGGCAGCAGCCTCTTGCATGCAGAAAGCTGGGTATAGAGGCACACACAGCCTGGGCAACTTAGCAAGACCCGTCTCAAGATAAAAAACAAAAAGGGTCTGGGGTACACAACTCAGTTCAAAGGCCTGAGGCTCAATCCCCAGTAGTGTAAACAAAATAAAATACAATGCATAAGGGAAGTCCACAGAAGGCAGAAGCCAAACGCAGGTGACTACACCCCCAGGCCTGGCCAGTCATGGGGACTGCCCCCCACCTCTGGAAGAGGTCACAGACAAGAATGCCATGGGGTCACCTGCTCGTCCAGGACAAGGGGGCCAGGGGGCAGGGTCCCCCTCAGCAGGCCCCTCCCTCCCTGCGTCACCCCTGCAAGGCCACCTGGGGGTGGGGCCATGCTGGCTGGGACCTCCTTCTGCAAACCTCTCACCTCCCAGGGCTGGAGCCACCAGCTTCTCAGCAGGGGCTGCCCCTTTCTGAAACCCACTCATGGACAAGAAGGAAAGCATCCCGTGGTCCTCCAGTGGGTGCCTCCATGCTGGTGGCCTCCAGGGCAGGTGCAGGGTGGCTCCTCCAGTCCTTTACACGTCCCCAGGATGGGAAGAACCACGGCGTGGCTCAGCCTCCACAGAGACATCCCACACTCTCTCTGCACAGCAGCTTCAGGTCAGCCCAGGTTGTGGGGCAGAAGGGGCCACTCTGCCCCTTCCCAGGAGCAGTCTGTGCCAGGGATCTTCTGTGAGGAGGGGCCACTGTGACACAGAGACCAGCTCAAATGATGGCCAAGTGTGGCTGGGTAATGGCCCAGATAGCTGACTGCGCCTCCACTCAACAGAGCATCGGGAAACAGCTTCCCATCACGGCATCTGTGGAGCTGAATCTGGCCGCCTCCACAGCCCCCCGGAGAACACCCGGCTCTGTCCCCTCCTGCAGAGCCTGAGCCTGCTAGAAGCCGAGAGCCAAGAGTGCCACCAACCACCACGCCAGGTGCTGGCACCGGCCCTTTTCCACGTGCACACAGTACCCACAGACCTGGCCTGGGAGTGACCCGTCTGCCAGCACCGAATTCCAGGAAGATGCACAGGCTTGTGAGAGGCTCTGGGCTCCAGGGCCCTGCCTGATACAGCCACAGCCATGCTGAGACTTGCCCGTGTGCAGGAGCTGGGACAGGCAGCCCTCCCGGCCCAGCCTGACTCAGCACGGGGTGAGCAGAGCTCCCCACAGCCCCCATCTAACAGACACCCCCAAGGCCACGGTCAGGGCTCCCACCTGGCAAACACAGGCTGTGTCAGGGACAGAACCGAGGAGCTCTGGGCTGCCCGAGACTGCGGCAGCCCCAGGGTATGGTGTATGGTGCAAAGATTTGTCCTGAGGGCACCACGCAGGGCGAGGAGACATGCACACTGCAGCACCAGGGCAGAGTGGAAAAGGGCCGAGGAGGGAGCCCTGCCCCAGGTAGGGACAGAGACAGGCGCAGGAGGCTGGTGACAGCCCTGGAGGCAGAGGGGTCTTCGCTCAGGCAGCTGGGGGCGCAGGCTGAGACGGTGGGAGGTGGGGGCTTGGAGCACACAGGACCCTGCCCCACTGAGGAGCAGGAGAGCTGACCAGCTGGAGCTGCAGAGCTGGGGACACACAGGTGACACCTTGGAGCATCCCCTTGTTCTCTGACAGGGGACAGAGATGCGAGGGGGCAGCTGCATCCTGAATGATGGCCGCCCACCGCAGATGGAGGCCGGCCTGGGGGCTGCGCCCCAGTGACAGTCCCAGCTCTGCCCACCAGAGTCCCCACTGAGACCGGGCACCGGAGCACAGTGGAGCCCGGCAGAGGTGCCTGCCCCCAGCCGCAGCAGGGACTCGGAGCGCTGGGCAGCGCCTGGTGGGCGAAGGTCTCCACATGCACCCGGCACTCCACACCCCGGGGCACAGCAAGCCTGCAGGGGCTCAGGGGCCTTGAGCTGGGCAGGGTGCAGCAATGCAGCCTTAGAGACAGTGAGGGTTCACGCAGACCCACACTGCTGTGCACTGGCTGCGGCTCCCGCTCCACCCCTTCTAGTTCCTGGGCTGCCTTCTGCTGCCCAAGGGATCTCCTGAGGCAGCCATACATGGGACACCCCAAGGATCCAGCCTCCTACACCTTCCTGCCATCCAGACAGGGGCTGACCAGGCACCGTGGTGAAGGAATAAATGTGTGTGCGAGCATTCACGTGTACGCACCTGTGTGTGCAGGTGTGCATGGCAGTGTGCCATGTGTATACGTGTGGGGGACGTGTGCTTCTCTCTGCAGATGCTGTCATCTGTAGGGGAGTTTGGGTGTACCTTTCCGTGTTGCACCTCTGTGTAACTGTGGGGGTGTACACCTGTATGTGCACATGTAAGCACACACTTCTACATGTGTGCGCATTCGTGTGATTTTAAGGGAACCGTGTGGAGCCAGGCAGGAGCTGGATGCCGTGTCACGTGCAGGGGGTGAGGTCAGCTCCACTCCTTCTAGGTTTCCTTGAGACGGAGTCCCCTGCTCCCCTTCTCTCTTCCTTTTAAAGTCAAACAAGAGTACCCTGAAAAACAAGTTTTGCTGAAATTCAAAACTGTCTTCGATAGTCCTTGCATCTGAATCCTGAAGACTCCGCAGCAGCCCAGGGACAGGAGCCTCAGCACTCAGTGCTGCACCCAGGAGGATGGGCACCGTGGAGGTGGGGATGCCGAGCGCACAGGGCCGGGGACCCACCTCACACATGCCCCCCACTCTGCACAGGAGGATGGGGCAGGGCAGGTGCAGGAGGGCACGGCGAGGAGGGCAGAGTCTGGGACAGCAGGGCGGGAATCCTGGGAATCCTACACCTCACACTGGGCGCCACAGGGCCACAGGGCCACCCACAGCGTGGCAGCTCCAACATAGGGCGCCTGGAGCTGTGGTGGCCCAGGTTTCTGAGGAGGGGAGAAATATCCAAGAGCATCAAAACCTCAGGGAACAACCCTTCAACACAAAGCAAAGGCTTTCTCAGGGGTCAAGAGAGGCACAGACACAGGAAAGAGCAAGAGCTTGGTCAGAGAAAATGCAAATCGGCCAGCAGGGCTCTGGTCGGAGTCCTGCAGTCATTTTCACACATTTCCAGAGCAAACCAAGCCCCTGCAAAGACCAACTCGCCAGCACACACATCAGCTTTCCTCCGGCACCTAGGGGGCGGCACCTTCGGGTTGGGTTGGGGAACTTGGTCTGGGAGGGGCAGGCGGCGCTGGGGGAGGGGCGGGCAGCACAGCCCCGCTGGGCGCCTTCCGGCTTCAACCTCGACGGGGGAGCCACATTCCAACGGACACCTCGGTCTTTCTGCTCCAGGACCAGGCTGAGTGCGCCAGGCACATGCCGCTTTCTGAGCAGCAGCTCTCCCTGGAGTCTGCCTGCGCCCAGTGTGCATCTGACACACCGCGTCCCACGCAGCCAAACCCATCACTTTGTTTCCTCCTCTCCACAAGGGGCTTCCCAGGCTGCGGGGCGGCCTTTCTTTGTCACCAGCACAGAGGCTCCGGCTGGTGAAGCCTCCACGTGCAGCCCCTGGGGCCCTGTCTGCTGGCCACTGCTGGGAGGGGACAGGACACAGCTCTGATTGATGGCCCACAGGGACCCGGCTGTAGGAACCGGCCTGACCCGGAGCCACCAAAGCACAGGCCTTACCCCCCGCAGTCAGCCACATAAAGGAGGAATTATCTGCTCGACCAACAGGTGCCTCGTAGGAGATCTGCTTATAAGGTAGTAACTTTTTAAAAGGCTCTTTCTGCTATTTAGCCTGGTGACTGAGCCAGCTAGAAACAATGAAACAAGTTATTTCTCTCCCAGCCTGAAATCCCTCCTCCCTGCATGTTCCACCTTCCTCCAGCCGGCCAGAGGCCTGGGGCAGCCCAGGACAACAGGTGACACCCAGAGCGGGCAGGAGAGGACCCTGCCCTCGTGGCAGGCTCACAGAAAGCACCGACCTTTTCCAGCCCTTGGCCACTGTCCGCACCTCACTCACCCCTCCCGGCCTTTGTCGTGCCTGCCCTCCGGGTGGGGACCCACAGGAGCCAGCTGGGAACCGGCCTGCAGCACAGCAGAGGAAGTTTTACGAGTGCACGCGCGTGGGGCGGAGTCCACAGGGAGCAAAGCCTGGGACACCAAGCAACGGACTTCACAGCGCTGTCCCCGCAGGCTGCGCCACGGACATCAAAGGGGACCGCGCAACCCGACACCGGTGGGACCAGGCTGGGCCAGGCGCACACAAAGGCCGGAGCGGCCCTGGGAGCCGGGAGCTCG
>NW_022900936.1:1198815-1199509 GCF_012274545.1 Fukomys damarensis
CCTGCCCCTCCACCTGGCCCGCGTCCCGCCTTCCACCCTGGAGCCGGGAGCCCCTTTCAGGAGAAGGGGGCGCTCGGGGGCTTCGGGGAGAGGGCAGTGGGTTTCCAGGACAGAGCCCGCGTGCGCACCCGAGTGGAGGCCGCGCTGAGGACTCGCCTAGCGAAAGGTGTCCAAGGCGGAGGGGCTCGGGTCTGTGTGTGTGCCCCGCTGGGCCAGGGCACGCTTTTCTGTGATGGTTCAGGCTGTGCACGTAGGTGAGGTGTTCACATGCCTCTGCGGGCTGCCGCAGTCCCCGGCCCGTCTGTCCCTCCGCTCATCAGGCAGCCCTGCTCCTGGTGGAGGTAGAGCTGTGAAGAGGCAGGAGCTGCCCTTCCTCCTGCCGGCCTCCGGGCCCCTCCTCCACCGCCCAGCGCCCAGCGCGTGAGTCCCAGCTGGGGCTGGGAAGCTCGCAGGTGGAGGTGCTCCGTCCTGGAGCAGCCGGGGCAGGGTTGAGCCTGTGTTCCCAGCCTGGTGGGGCAGCGCAGGAGGTGGCCTGGCTCTTTCCACACATCCTGAAGCTTATTCTTCAAGGGGCCTTGGAAGTGATTAAAAGTGCTCCCGGGACCAGAGCACAAAAATGAGGCGTTCTCCTGGAAGCGCTGGACCCAGCGGTCAGAAATGTGTTACACTCGTTTTTCAGCTCCCCCCCCCCCGC
>NW_022900936.1:1199736-1206027 GCF_012274545.1 Fukomys damarensis
CCCCCCCCCCGTAGAGCCTGCTCCTTTCTCCAGTCAGAGATCTAGTCACTCATGTGCATAAGTAAGATGAGGTCACTGGGGAAAGCACCAGAAAACACAGACCTGCCCTGGAAGTGAGCCCCGGGTGGCACCCAGTAACTCCGTGGGCACCTTCCCTTGCCTCCCTGGAGAGCAGGCTCAGTCCATCACGGGGCTCGGTTGTCCAGCACTGCCTCGCTGAGGCCCCGCACCCCTGGGAGGGACACACACAAATCTCACCCAAAGATAGAGCAGCACCCTTGGCATCACACAGGGAAAGGCAAGGACCCTGAGTGCAGGTCTGGGAAGCCAGGAGCAGCTGAGGCAGCAGGA
Organism: Fukomys damarensis; assembly: GCF_012274545.1. Classification (NCBI taxonomy): domain Eukaryota; kingdom Metazoa; phylum Chordata; class Mammalia; order Rodentia; family Bathyergidae; genus Fukomys; species Fukomys damarensis. The sequence continues at coordinate 1,200,088 of NW_022900936.1, forward strand.
GTTATGGCGGACCAAGGGGGAGCAGACAGTGGGACAAAGAAGAGTGTCCAGGACCGAGGTATCTTGGGCAAAGGTCCTGGGGTAGAACAGAATTAGGATTGTGCCAGAAGTTTCCAAGGCTACAATGGGTTTCTTCAAGTGCAGGTCCTGTGCCACGGAGTCTGTCCTGCTCTGGGAGCAGTTAGGCTGGAGGATTTGGATTTGGAAGTCGTGAGAGAGAGACTTTCATCAAGTATCAGAAGAGGCATACACAGGACAGGCGGGACTGGACCCTGTGTGGAGGTGGGCGGCAGTGGCAGTGCAGAAGCAGTGGGTCCTCACCTTCTCCTGTGTGCTGCACCCCCAAAGGCCCCACCCACCACAGACACGCTCACAGAGTGAGGGTGCTGTGTCCTCACCGTGCCCATGGCCATGACTCACCAGGGCGGGGGGTCCCAAGGGCGTCATCGCTGCCAGGGCTTTGTTTCCCCGCTGTCTCCCGTGGCATCAGAACGGAGGGAAACAACCGCCCCGGGCTCGCGCCACCCTTCCTGCCCACCTGGCAGTCGTCCACCCCAGCCCGCCGGCCCTTCCTTCCTGACACAGCAGCTGTGTCACTCCACCTAGCGGCACACACTGAGTACAGCACAGCACACACACACAACACACAAACACCACACACCACTCCACACATGGACTCAACACACATTACATGCACTGCCCACACACCCATCCCACATCTCATTCAACTCAAAACACCTTGCACATCACAGAACCACACACCACACGTACCATACACACCACACATGCCACACACACCATGCACACATCACATGCAGACCACACACCACTCAGATGCAACACGGATCTGGGTTTGCTCTCTGGGTCGGCCTTTCCCACTTGTGCAGCCCCAGTCAGGAACCCCACCCACCTCCCCAGGCAGCCCACGGTCATGCAAGGCTGCTCTGTCACAGCCTGTACCTCACCCAGGCCAACACGCCTCGACACACGTTCTGTGCATCCTCAGCAGGCAGTGTGGATTGGTGAGCAAGTTTCCAGCCCAGCAGGTGACTCTTTGCTCCTAGGGTCTGGCCCAGGGCAACCTCTGGGACCTCCAGGCCCCATCTCCCCACTCACCTCCCACCAGCCCTGCACCCAGGCAGGACACAGCCATTGCAGAAATGGACCACAGCACGGTGACCCCACTGTGCTGAGTCCAGGGCTGAGCACCAAGCTGATACCCACTGGACCTGCCCCCCCACCCCATCTCTGTCCCTCCAGGCAGTCCTTAATCCTACTCCAACAAACTTTATAACAAATGCACGTTGTAGACATCCATCACTCTGGAGTATGGTGCTGCTTTGTAAAATTGTAAAAAGATACATGAAATAATACTCGCGGTTCTTTTCAAACTCCGGATGTGTTCTGGCTGGGTCCGTGTCAGTATCTATATACTGATTCCAACAGTTGGTACAGAAGTAGAACATGTAGTGAGGTCCCCACTAATGAACTCCACTGCTTTTGATCCTTTACTTAAAATAATGTACTGTCTTGAAAAGAGACAGAGGCTGTGAGAAGGAATACAGTTAGGAATGGAGAGGTCATAATGTTGTCCAGGACAGAGAGAGCTGCAGAGATTACACTGAAAGAGAGCGGGAAAAGTAGGGTTGTGCTTCGGAGACATAGGGCACATCAATGAATAGAACTGGAATCTCAGGGGATGAAGCCGGAAACAGAGGCAGAGGAGATATTTAAAGAAAGAATAGTGAGCATTTTTCAAAATTAATGACTGACACAACCACAGATTGCAGAACATTCACCAAGACAAATGTCAAGAGTAAAACAAACGAACAAAACAGAAAAGGAAATTTCTGCATATTATATTCAAACTGCAGGAGGAGGAAAGGCAGAGAAAATCTCCAAGGCAACACAGAAGTAAAGAGATAAATTACACACGGAGATAAAGAATTCAGCAGAATTCTCCAGAAAAGTAGCTCAAGGGACAACAATGGTGTAGTGTCGGCATAGGACTCGAGCATAATCCTTCACCAGTGAAAATATTATTCAAGGTTAAGCTTTTTGTTTTTGTTTTTTTGTACTGGGGATCAAACTCAGGTCCCTGTGCTTGCAAGGCAGACGGTGGAGCCAATACGCTAAATCCCCAGCCCTCATTCAAGGTTAAGGAGAAAAATGATCCCAGACACACAAGAGCTGTGTGGGTTTCTCACTGACACACTTACCCTACCGGGGGTGATCAAGGACGCAAGCAATGGTCAAGAATGTGAAAGCAGAATGAAAATTGGATCTCAGGAAGAAATGGAGCATTTGAGAAGGGAAAGCAATGAAGATAAAATGAAATTCCACTAGAAGTACACGTCACTGCTGCAACCGTCCACACGAAGCAGCGGCAATGTCACCTTAGCAGAGCTGCACCAACAAAGTTCATGGCGATGACGCAGGAGGTGGCAGCTGGGGACAAGGCCAAAGGCGTCTGTGCTCTGTGCATCAGCGCAATGCTACAGACAGTGGGCTCTGGGGCGTTTAAGGCTTCTACTGTAAACCCAGGTAAATTCTCCAAGGATTGCAAAAGAGGTACAAGTGATAAGATGTTGGAACAAAAGCCAGAATGATAAAAATGCTCAATTAAGAGAAAGCAGAAAAGAAAGTAAAAGACAAATAAGAAAAAACCCACTGAATAACAACTAGGAAGCACCCAGAAAATAGATTTAATGCAGTTCTATCAATAATGAAATGTGGATGGTCTGACCACACTGGATGAAATGAAAGGACTGTAAGACTGGATTAGAACAAGAACAAGAGCCAATGCCACTGTGACTTCCAGGAATCCATAGACCTGCAGATCTAAAGTATAAGGATGGACAAGGATCCCCCATTTGAGCCCTCACACCAAGAGATGGGAGTGCTCTGCTCACATCAGATAAGAAGACCTCAGGAGAAGGGAGGTCCACACGGGGAGAGGACAGGGAGGACGTGAAGCCCACAAATGAGCATGCAGCAAACGAGGCTTCAGAATGTGGGAGGCAGACAATCAGAACTGGGAGGAGCAGAGATGAAACCCTTCCACTCTCTGCTCTAAGGGGTTGTTAGGACAAGTAGGAAAGTCACGGGGCCATAGACAACCTGGCCCACACTAGCAACCACCTGGACCCAGTGGGTGTTGGGAATACAACCCGACATGGCATCCTGTGTGCCCTTCTCCAGTGCACACAGATATCCACGGAGACAGATCATATCTGAGCCATAAAATACGCTTTCACAAATTAAAAAACATATAGACCATGTAAAATGTGCTTTGAGGGCATAACAGGATCAAGCAAAATTCAAAAACATATCTGGAAAGTCCCACAATATTTGGAAAGTTTTAATAACCCATTTATCACAAGACCATAAATTAAAGAGAAATCTCAGGGAGAAATGACAGAATATTTTGAATGAATTGAAAGTCAAAGTACAACAAACCAAAATAGTGGGGAAAGCTAAAGCAGTGCTTGATGGGAAATTTATAGCTACAAATTCCTGTGTCAGAGAAGAAGAAAGGTCACAAGGGCCATAACCTTGGCATCCAACCTGTGGGCCACAGTTAGATCAGAACATCCAACCAAACATAGACTGAAGCTGAGCTGAGATCAACCTTCTACCTTTAATAGGTTTTCTCAGGTGTTTTGTCACAGCAATGGAAAGCTGACTACCACACAGGGGAACTAGGAGAAAGGACCAAATTAAGAACAAAGGAAAGGGCTGGGGATTTAGCTCAGCAGTTTGGTGGCCTGCCTTGCAAGCTCAAGGACCCGAGCTCAATCCCTGGTACCAAAAAAAAAAAAAAAAAAAAAAAAAAAAAAAGAACAAAGGAAAAATTGATGCACCTTAAGACCATAATGTTAAATGAAATAAATCAGACATACAAGCATAAAAAAAAAAAGAGGAAATGATTTAAACTGGTTTGGGTTTTGCCTCATTTTGTAGAAACTGTCCAGGCTGATCAGAAACAGAGGAGGAGACAGAAGTGTGAGCATAAACCCCCAATGTCAAGAACAAAAAGTGGATATCACTACAGATCCTACAGACACTAAAAGATAACAAAGAAATATTATGCAAATTTTTATTTTTTGCAAATATATTCTATAGCTTGGATGATGTGTGCAAAGTCCTTGAAACCTACATATTATCCACATGGCTACAAGAAGTTTTAAACACGGAGCAGTACTGGGTGTCTGAGAAATCAATTCTTCATTAAAAATCTTCCTAAGCAGAAATCTCTCTTGGATATTGTGGCTTGTGAGCAGCATAACATGATTATGAAGGAATAATTGCAAATCTGCAGAAGGTCTTTCAGAATGGAGAGGAGAAGAGGAGAGGAACACTTCTGGATTCATCCCATGAGGCCTGTGTTATTCTGGTGCCAAAGACACTGCCAGGAAGGAAATCTACAGACAATCTCCTTCACAAGCACACACACAAAAATTCCTAACAAGGCACCAGGGATCTAGCTCAGTGGAAATGCACCTGCCTTGCAAGTGCAAGGTCATGAGTTCAATCCAGATCCTGAGAAAAGAAATAAGAAAAAAAAAAAAAAAAGGAAAAGAAAAGAAAAAAAAAATCGATGTGATTAAAAAAAAATTTTAACAAGATGTCAGCACATTGCAGCAGCAGTCTATGAAAAGGACAATACACTGTGACTGAAAAGATTTGACCCTAGGAATGCAAGGTTGGTTTAACATATTAAAGCTGGTCAGTGTAATTTGTCTGAGTACAATAATAGAAAAGTAATAGATCACCTCCCTAAGTACAGAAAGAGACTGTGACAAATTAAACAACAAAAATTCCAGCCAACTACCAAGCAGGTATCCTCTTTAGCCACATAAAGGGTACCCATGGAAAGTTTATAGCTTGCATTGTGCTAGTATTGAAAAACTGAATGGGTCCTTCCTCAGATAAGAAGAAAAACCAGATGTTACTGCATTGACTCTTCTCTTCTATGCAATATTTTCTTGGAGAACTTAGTATAACTAGGCAAGAAAAAACTGTTAAAACACTACAGGATCTATATATACACTATTGGAATAATAAGTTTAGCAAGGCTGCAGGAAATAGGGTAAAACAAAAAATTGGTTGTATTTCTATATATTAGCAATGAACACTAGCCTGAGCAAACAGGCAAGAGAAAGAAATAAAAGACATCTAAATTGGAAAGCAGGAGGTTTGCAGATGACATGATCTTATATGGTGATATCTCAGTTATTGAACTCAATTCATTCCAAATTTATGTTCAAACATTGAAAAGTTCAAGAACTGAACACATTTTCCCATAAGAAATAATAGAAAAATCAAATAATTGGTTTTGAGGCCCAAAAATTACACTTATAAGTTAATTTTTACAGGACTTTAACAAATTTTACAATGATTTCTTTTTTTAACTCTTTCATGGCTCTCAGTTTTACTCTCAGCTTTATTGCTGGTCGCATTAACTTCCTTTGGAGCCATGGTTTTGATATTTTGTGCAAACAAAGCACACAAAGAAAAGCATGTAATGAATATTTTGCACACTAACATAAGCACTGTATGTTGTGTGCGCAAGAGTGAAACTTAAACTGAAGCATTGCCCCTGTATCCACGGTGAGACATGGCATGTGACTCAACCTCGACCCATCAGATTTCTGATTCAACTATCAAGCAAAGTTATGAACACTGAGCAGATGTTTCTTGAACTTTGTTGTTCAAGTAATGGAAAGTTCGAGCTTGGAGCCATTGACAATCAGCTGGAGGTATCACTGTATATAGAAGCCCCAGGGCATTCACCAAAAAACTGCTGGAGTTCAGTAAAGTTGTAGGACATAAAAAATCAACATACAGGGCCAGAGATTTAGCTCAGTGGTTCCACCACCTGCCTTGAAAGCACAAGGACCCAAGTTTGATCCCCAGTACAAAAAAAAAAAAAAAAAA
>NW_022900936.1:1206118-1213241 GCF_012274545.1 Fukomys damarensis
AAAAAAAAAAAAAAAAAAAATCAACACACAGAATTTAGTAACATTTCTATACACTCATAACAAAGTACCCCTCAAAAGAAATCAAGAAAACAATATCATCTGCATAGATAACAAAGAATGAAATTCATGGGAGTAAATGTTAAAAAGGAGGCAAAAGATCTTATATTGGGAACTGTAAAACTTTGATTTAAAAAAACTGAAGATACAAATAAATGGAAAAGTGTCCTATGTTCATGGATGGGAGAAATTAATATTGTCAAAATGTCCATAATACTCAAATTTGTCTACAGATTTAATGCAATACTATCAAAATTCCAGGAATATTTTTCACAGAAATAGAAAAAAAAATAGGCCCAGGACCCTGGCTCTTCAGAAGCAGTGTAAACACCACCTATGTCTGGGAGGGCGTGTGGGTAGCAGCTCCTGGGGACCTTCTTCAGTGGCTGTGTGGAGACCAGGACACAGAACAGCCTGCAGTCAGTGTGGTCCCCAGCGCCCATCAGTTTCAGGTAAGGACAGGGTGCACTGAACTCTCCCATGCTGTGGCAAGCGAGTGGTGCTGCACTGAGGAAGCCACCCTTGTGGTTCCACCTTCCTTGCTGTGCCCCAGTGGGTACTACTCCACCAGCTCAGGCCCCTCAGCTGGACAGGTCAGCTGCATGGGCCACTGGGTTGTGGTGATTGCGATCTAGCTGAGAGTCCTTGTGGATTTTAATCTGAGTTGCTCTGTTCACTAGTGAGGGACAGCATTGACCATTTCCTTGGGAGTAATTCCTCTGTCTTTCAGGTGATGTGTATCTCTTGAGCCATCTTTCTGTGATGTCACTTGACTTTGGTCTCTTTCAGTTTGTGGAATTTCTTTGTGTGTTTCTTTGGTGGCGAACATCTTCTCATTTGGAAAATGTCAGTCTCTGTGCACATGGGGGTCTGTGTGGCTTCATGACCTTTGGTTTGGGTTGTGTGTCCATGAGTGTGCACACGTACGTGTGGAGTCATGCACATGTGTGGGAATGTAGTCCAAAGCCTGGGACACCCTGCCCTGAGAAGGATGACGCATTGCATGTGCCTGGTGACTTCCCACAAGGAGACAGGCCTGGGAATAGCCCTGGTCCTTTGGGAATGGAGGGAAGCAGGTGCCTCCTTGTTCTGGGCCATCCCTGCAAGATGGAGAGGAACAGAGCTGCTTCTGGTGACCATCAGGCAGGCTACCTCCCGGCAGGACCCTGCCCACAGGCTGTCTGCATGGGGCCACGTATATGGGGCTCCAGTGCCATCACCTCTTCCCTTATCCCTCTGTCCCTCCAGATCAGGGACAGTGGTGGCTGATCTCTGCTTGCTTCCCCAGCACTCCCTGGACCTTGGAGTCCAGATCCCTGTTTGAGCCCTCTCGGAGCTGCAGGGCATGGCCTATGCTTCGGGTGCCCATTGGGTGGGCAGACTCAGAGCCTTGGGCATGAGATGCCTAAATCTACACCTGGAGTCCAGTGCCAGAAGCTGGCAGCTTCTACTGTGTGCCCTCTGTGGCCACCTCTTGGGGTCTCTGGTCCCTACTGCCCTGCCCAGGTCTGCAGGGGCCCAGGAAGCCTGGGGTCAGAGTGGGTAAGGCTGACATGGGGATGTGTGTGAGAGAAGGAGACTAAAAACCTCAGACATCCAGGTGTCATGGCGCACACCTTAGGTCCCAGCATGCAGGAAGCTGAGGCAGGAGCATCAAAAGCTTGAGGCCAGCCTGGGCTACATGGCAAGACTGTTCCAAAAACGTCTCCCAAAACCCGTACATCTAAGGATGCGAAATGAACGAATGAACCTTCCAAGGCAGGTTCTAAAGAAAGGCCCTGTCAGAAGAGGGCCCCTCCTCTGCCACCAAGTGCCCTGGGGACACAGCTTGCTCTGGCTCCTGACTTTGGGAGGAGGGATTAGGGAAGGACTCTCCAGGCCAGGGGCTGCAGCTGTCCTCCCCTGCATAGCCCGCATTGTTCTGTGGCCCATTGTGCCCCAGGCTCCCAGCCCCTGCCTTGGCCCTCCCGGGCATTGTCCTCTTTCCTCTCAGCAGTGCCCGCCTCCCCCATCTGCTTCCCCTCTTCCTGTTTTCTGCCAGGCCTTCTCCTCTCCCACCTTGGCCTCCCTCTCAGTTTCTGTGGAGAAGGAAAGGAAAAAGGGAGCCCACTCCTGGCTTGTGTGGGCCATGCCCACGTGCTCTCTGCCACAGCCTTAGGACTCCTGCCTTACCTCCCTGCCAGCTGCCCTGCAAGCCATACACTTCAGCCTCATCTGCCCAGGGTAACAAGGGCCCGAGTGCCAGCAGCTGTGCCTGGCCAGTGAGGAGGGGCAAAGACCCAGCAGAGTGTGCAGTTGGCAGAAGAACAGAGGCAAGCAATCCCTGTCCCATCCTGGGGCCATGTGGTGGCACTGTGGGTGCTGCTGGCAGGCCTGGTGGTGTCCAGGTCCTGTGTCCTCCTTCTGCTGCCCTGGGACAGTAGTGTGGACCACTTGCTGCTCCCTACTGGGTGAGGTAAGCATTGTGAGCAGAGAGACCTGTCCTCCTAGAGAAGCCACTCTGATGCTGACCCTCTCCTAAGGGAGGCCAGGTGCGGACAGAGATGTCCAGGGCCCTGCAGGGACATGGGCAGTTTCCTCAGGGTCAGCTGGGCCTCCCACCTCCCACCTGACACACACCGAGGCACCCCAGCTCCCAGGCCATGAACAGGTGGTTCATCCAGGGAGGACACTGACCTGGGGACCAGCGATGGCCGTGGCCCGGGATCCAATCCACTGGGCTCTGGAGGAGAGCACGGGCCCCAGGCTGAGGTGGAGCGGCCATGCAGTGGAGTATGCCTGTGCCTACGTGTTCGAGTGCACCGTGTGCGTGTGCACCTGTGTGTACTACATCATTGCACACAGTGTGTACCACATGTGTGTGTCTTTCTCACATCGGCTACAGATAGATGCAACAGCTTTCTGCAGATGCCAAGCCTGTCTCCCTGTACCAGTGGCCTTGGTCTCCCTGGGCTCCCAGGAGAGAGCGGTAACACCTGCTGATGGGGCCGGGAAGCTGCTCCGGGTCCCACTGCTCAGACAGCATCAGTCCCTGAGCTGCGATCCTCACACGAGGCACAGGCACCCCTCTGCACCCGTCAGAACTGGCACAGGCCTGTGAGGACACCGTGACACATGGGCCTGTGTTCACTGTGAGCTGACAGAGCACGGTCTGCAAATGTTCACCACGTGGCGGGAAGGGCCCTGTAGTGAGCACAGAGCGACACAGCAGCATGAGCTGTGGAAAATCAGCAGGGCAGGACTCAGAGGACCACGGCTCTGCTACCTCTGCCCTGGCCCCATGCCTGTCCTCCCTGGACCTCCACCTTCGCCTCTTCATGTGGAAGTGGAGATTCTGGCTTTTGGCTGTGCCCTGACCAACCCTCGCCGATTTCCCACACTGATCCCTGTGCCAGGGAAAAGAGCCAGGGAAGCCAAGGCCCCATCTCTAGGAGAGAAGCACAGCCTTGCTGTGGCTCCTTGGAGAGGAGGGTACGGTTGACTGAGGTATCCTCACCACTTAGCACTGCTCTGTTGCCAGCCAGAGAGGTCTTCCTGTATGAACTTGAACCCAGCACCCTGGAACTTCTACCCTAGAACCTGCAAAGCTGAAAAGGAGGATGTAAGATTGTCTTGCTTCTGGGTGATTTTTTATAGTAAAACCCCAAAGAATACACAGATTACTGTTATAAATCATAAGAAAACTTAACAAAGCTACTAGATAGAAAGTTGATGTACACAATTCAGCTGGATTTCAGTACGGCAGAGGTAAATATCTTTCCAAAAAGAATTAAAGAGAAGTCATACTTAGTGTCACTGAATATCAAGTATTTAATAACAAATCCAAGAAAAAGGTGTGTGAGTGCTGCAGTGGAAATTATAAACTTCAGGGATACACGTTTGGAAGGCACAGTGGGGAGGCATACCATGTCCATGGAGAGGGCCACATTTCTACCAGTGGCAATCCACCTCGGCCCATGCATCGCTCCAGTGCACTTCCAACTAAAACCCCAAACAGGCATTCAGGGGACTCAGCAGGATTTCTCTGCTGTGTACCCCAGGAGGAAAAAATCAAGCAGTGCCAGGGCTCTTCCAAACCAGAACAAAGCTTTCCCCACCACCTCCCCATATGAAATCGCAGCAGTAAGGTGACATGAGGCTGGCCTGTGTTAGATGGGAGGATGAGGACTCTAGGGAAAACCCAAGAACTCTCATGTGGGTGGAACAGATGGCACTGCAGGCCAGCGGGCCCCTTTGGAGCTGGGAAGAAAAGATTGTTCCACAGAAAAGACAAAGCTGACTCCAGTGGATTAGTGACTTAGATGTCTAAATAAGAAAACCAGACAATCGGGATTGGCAAAAATCGTAAACATAGTGCACAGAGCCTGGATTAGGGTGTCAATAAGAAAGAGAGGGCTCACTCAGAAGGGGTATTTTGTAAGGGACTTGAAAAGGAGATTATTGCAAAGGCCTTGGCAGAGTTTTCTGAGCAGTACAGGTGCACAGCGTGCTGGGTGGTGTTCACATCCAGAGCAGTTGGTGTTCCCCTGGCCTGTGAGCTTGGAGCTGAGGACCAGGGACATCGGCACCCAGTCCTGCCCTGCTCCCCATTTCTGCCCTTCTGCTGCCTCCCTGTGGGTGAACCCCCAAAAGCCTTGGGGCAGGGAGCCCCAGTGCAGCCTGTCCCTCCCCCGAGACCTGCAGCCCAAGAGGTGTGAGAGGAGGGAGAAGAAGATGTCCCTGGGACCCCAGGAACAGGCCTTGCTGGCCTAAGGACACCACTGAGGAGAGTTAAGGACAGGATTGAACAGGGAGGAGCTATCCACAGCACTCGCAGCTGGAGTCCACCCACACATCCACGGCAAGGTAAGCATCCCTCAGAAGCGGAAGACACAGAGCAGGAAGCACCTGTGGCCAGACAGGCAGGACAAGTGTTTGGGACAGAAGTGGGAGGGTGTAACATCACGCCCGTGTCCATGGGAGGAGAGTTCAGGCTGGATGTGTGTGAAAGCCCAGGGTCTAAAATATCTTCAGATTCCTCAGAGCCAGGGATGCGGGGACCACAGCAGTGGGATCTTTGGGATGGACAGATGTTCCCAAGCTGGACTCGGGGTTCCCAGGACTAGCATCTCTGGGGACGCATCCGGCAGACCCGCTGGCTGCCTCCTGAGCTGGGGCCGGGGACCGGCCTTCCTTCTTCGAGGGCCTCGGGCAGGAGCAGGTGGGGGTAACCATCCTTGGTGGGTCAGGATTAGGATTGGCTGGGCCGGGCGGGCTCAGAGGCCCTGAGAGGTGAGATGTGTGCAGGACCCCTGAGCCCCGTGCTTCAGGAGCGACTCTTCCCTTGGGCACACTGGGCGCGGAGCTCCCTGTCATCTCCCCTGGCATCGTGTGTGGTGAGCGAGGGTGCGGCACAGACAGGGTGGGCCCAGGGCACTGGCGGCTGGGCCACAGTCAGCCACTGGGTGGGGCTGGGGCTGTGTGTGTAATGGCGAGCGCACGCACACCCACGTGTACACACTGGGGACACACACATTACGCGCACACGGGCAAGGAGGCAGAGACCCTGTCCAGCCTGGCCGGGAGCAGGGTCGCCTTTCCTCTGCTCCGTGAGCACCTATGAGATGGGCAGAGCTGGCCCTAAATTTTGAGAAGGTAAATGTGAGCTAGAGGGGCCTGTGCGCGCCACACTCAACGACCCCACCTGAAGGAAAAGGAGTAGAGCTCAGAGGCCATGCAGACAGCCTGGCAGGAGGGGCCGGCTCAGCCGGGCAGTGCTCAGGTGCAGGACACAGCCAGGCTGGGCACCGCACTGGACACTGTGCTGGTGAGAGGACGCCTTCCGTCAGGGTGACCGGGACACGGCCGTGTGGCTGGGAGGGGTCACTGGCGGCCCTGCACAGCCTGGGGCAGGAGGGGGCCCCTGAGTTCGCTGGCAGCGCCCACCTCCAGTGAGAAGCCTGGAGCTGCCGCCCAGCAGGACCTGAGTGGAGTTCGAGTAAAGCCCTTGCCAGTGCCTGGTGCCAGGAGGGGGCCTGAGAAGAAACACAAAGGCAAGATCAGTCATGGCCAGTCATCGGCTGCAGCCCAGACAGCCAGTTTTAGAACAGCGGAGACCTTCTCAAGGTCACAGCGACTCCTTTGGCTTTGCAGTGCAAAGTTAGGTGGAGACGGAGCGCGTGGGACCTGCAGTGTGGGTCTGAAGGGCAGAGCTGGAGCTCCTCTGCGAAGTGCTGGAAGGAGCTGTCAGCTGCGCCCCCGTGCCCAGCTTGGGCGCAGAGCCGCGGGTGGGGGCCTGTGCAGCTGACAGAGGCCAGGGAGCGCGTGGTGACCCACGGTGCCGGTCGCCACGGCAGCCGCCCAAGTCCAGTGGGCTGCAGCTGCCCACATTCCTCACATAGCAGGACGCGGTGGCGCCTCAGAATCCAGCCCACAACCCGCTGCCCAGGTGCCGGCCCTGCCCAGGTGCTCCACGGAGGCGGATGTAGGAGGGGGAGGCAGGAGGTCTGGGGTATCGGTCCACAGATGGGGACACGGGCCTGCCCCTGAGTCTTGATGCCCAGCCTCCAGCAGTTACCTGCGGTGGGACAGGGCTGCCCGGTGAGCAGCCGTCCTGGGGGTTGGACGTGCTCAGGAGCAGGGGCTGAGCACTAGTGCTGGGTGGGCACAGCGGTCAGGCCGAGGGACACCGGCCATGGACAGACAGTGGCTCCACGCGCCTTCTCTGGACTCAGCAGACACCGGGTAGGCGGCTCGGCCCGGCCCTGCCCGCTCCAGCCACTGCTGCCTGCAGTCTCTGGCTCACCTCCTCTCCTCCCAGCCCACTCCCAGCCCTTTCTGCCTGATGGCTGCACGTGGGGATGTGGGCCAGCCACTGTGACCGGCTCAGGCTCGGTGCCCACACAACCAGCGCTGGTCTCCCAGCCTCAGCCCCTAGCTGTGTCCTGCAGCCGGCCCTTGGCCTGGGTGGAGGAGGAGCTTGGGACCAGGAGGAGGGAGGCAGATGAGGTGGAGTCTGAGAGCCAGGAAGCAGGAGTGTCTGGCCCTGGGCCCCCCCCTCCCCCGCCAGCTCAGGCACTCATACAAC
>NW_022900936.1:1213641-1251126 GCF_012274545.1 Fukomys damarensis
CAGAGTCAGTCCTGACTCTGTGCACTCACACTTCAATATGGGAAAATGAAAGTAGGGAATTGAGTCAGCCAGTGCTGTGGGCGGATAAACAATAAACAAAAACACCCAGAAGTCCATCCTGGGGTGTGGGGCACAGTGCCTCACGCAAAGGCTGATCTGGTGCACATGTCCTCTCTTCCGTTAGCTCACGTGGCCAAATGTCCCAGCCCAGCTGGCCTGGACTCTTCTGCAATGGGCCTGGATCCTGTGGATGGCACCTGGCAGCCCTCTGTGGGGGACATGGCCAGGCTCCCTGGCTCTGAGACGGCTGTACAGTGGACTTCTCCACTTTGCCCAGTGCTGTCCCCTTGGGTGCTCGTGGGAGCCCCTGTCTACTGCTACTTGGCTCCCTAGGGCTCAGTCCCGGGAGGGCCAGGTGCCCAGCCTCTGGCCATGGAAGGGACCATCCTGTGTCCTGTCCTAGGGCAACCAGTGACCGCCATGCAGAGGCGGGAGCGTAAGGATCACAGGAGGGACAGGTGGTGTTTCACAGCTGCGGGGCCCATGAGGGAGGGGCGGGAGCCAGCTCCGCAGGGCACATGGGAGCCCTGAAGGGAGGACCAGACCGGCCCAGACTGACTGAGAAGCAAACCCACGGCCTGGTGGGTTTGATACCCTCAACCCGGCGCCTCTGCAGGGACGGGGTTGAGCCTCATGAGGCGGCAGGGAGGGTGGTGCATGAGGCCACTTTGGCTTTGTCCCCATTGCCCCCAAGGCTGTTCGGGGTTCTGGAACAGTCTGCTCTAGCTTGGGAGTAAAGCTCTGTGGGCACATCCTGTTCTTCATTTTATAAAAAGCATTTTAAAAATTCTATGTGGGGGCCGGGGATTTAGCTCAGTGGTTCAGTGGCCTGCCTTGCAAGTGCAAGGACCTGAGTTCAATCCCCGGGACCCAAAAAAAAAAAAATTCTATGTGGGGGCCGGGGATTTAGCTCAGTGGTTCAGTGGCCTGCCTTGCAAGTGCAAGGACCTGAGTTCAATCCCCGGTACCAAAAAAAAAAAAATTCTATGTGGAATAGGGTCCCACTAATTCTCCCAGGCTGGGCTCAAATTTGCAACCCTCCTGCCTCAGCTTCCCAAGTGGCTGGGATCACAGAGTGTGCCATGAAGCCCAGCTCCTCCCTCTTCTCATTCCCTCCTCTAGCAGTGGGGCAGTAGAGAATCCTGTACCTGGACCTGACATCCTGGGACACTGGCCGCTGTGCGCCTGCCTTCTCCTAGAAGGTTCCCCCTCGAAGTGTGGCCGTGCCAGACTGGGTGCAGAGCACCTCTATGGAGCCTCTTATTTCCATGGAACGTGAGGCTTTTCATTTGTAACAAAGCAAACATTTGAATGTTTGTTTTCCTTTAAGAAAGAATTATCAGTTCCAACAAATATCCCAGAAAGAGAAGAATAATAAACCCAGGCGCTGGCGAGTCACGGAGGGCCGACCCTGTCCCCAAGGAACACCGGCAGCAGCTTCAGGGGCTGCCTGTCTCTGTCCTCAGAGGGTGCCGCCATCTGGGGCTCTCTCTGGGCCTCCCCGGCCCACAGCCCGGCCTGCCCTTTCCCACCGGCCTGGCGAGGTTGGACTCCGATACGCCAAGTCTGCACCCCACTTTCCACGGAAGGCGCTGCTAGCCCCCACATTACCTCTGGACTTAGGGACAGTGCCCACAGACCTGGAAGCAGAGCTCCGGGACTCGTGGGGGAGGGACGCTCTCCTCTCACCCTCTCAGGCTCTGTCCCTGGCCTGTAAATTAAACTGGTAAAGCCTGAGAGGATGGAAACACAGGAAAGAAGCAAAAGCCCAAAGCACCGGTTGAACAGGGGGACTGTGTGCTTCTGCCCTTTAACCAAAGCCCTGAATGTGCTGAGGGGTCCGGCAGGGAGAGGTTGGGCCCCAGGGTGGGTGGCAGAGTTTAGGGCAGGGAGCAGGGAGGCCGGGCAGAGGAGCCCTTGGTGGGGCTCTGTGCACACCAGCCTTCTTCCCGTGGACAGGGCCTGCTACCGTCCAGCGTCTCAGCTCACACAGTCTGGCCCAGGCACGCGTCTGGCATCTGGCGGGCCAGTGTCCTCACAAAGGCGGCGCCCAAGTGGGGCTCAGTGAACCCCGGTCTGCCCGGGTGCCTCCTCCATCGCAAAGCCCTCTTGGTGGAAGTGCCCACCATCCCCGGCCATGCACAGGACAGTGAGGGCTTCTCCAACAGGTGGCCTGGCTGGTGGCAGCCTCACCACCTGTGTGGCTTGGGTCCCTGAATCTCTAGGGGCCCAGGAGACCCAGGTCCTGCAGCCCGTTGCTCACTGGCATGCTGGCCCCAGAGCCCACCCTGTGCTGACCGGGCCCCCAGACGCTGAGGGCAGGGAGTGGAGTCCAACGGGGCCTGGACAGCATCCTCACCTGGGGTGCCGGCAGGCAGAGTACAGGGGCAGGTAGCACCCCGGCTCAGAGCAGGAAGACCACGGGGCTGTGCGGCAGAGCCACACGTCACTCAGCAGAATGCACACTCCCCGACCTCAGCCACAGCCCCACCCTTAACGGTCACTACGTTGGTGTTTGACCCTGGTGGGCAGCGCTGGGATTTCATGTGGGCCCCACGGTGACCCTGATTCACCATGCTGAAAGCCGGCCCTTCCTGGTGGCTTCTGCTGCTACTGATGATTTGAGGGCCTTGGAGATGCTGGGGCCACAGGTGCAGGGGCCACAGCCACCTCAGGCCAGGCCACAGACAGGAGCCAAGTCCAGGAAGTCCCCCCGCCAGGCAAGCTGCCAGCACTGCAGGTCAAAGCTTGGGTGAGGCGCTGCGGGGGTAGGAGATCTGTTAAAATGATTTCCCTGCAGTTTTTCAATTTTTGCATTTTGTAATTCGAGGAAGAGAAAAGTATGAAAAAGAAAAGTGCTCTGTTAGTTG
The DNA here is from genome assembly GCF_012274545.1 of Fukomys damarensis. Lineage (NCBI taxonomy): Eukaryota > Metazoa > Chordata > Mammalia > Rodentia > Bathyergidae > Fukomys > Fukomys damarensis. The sequence continues at coordinate 1,216,572 of NW_022900936.1, forward strand.
GCAAAACACTGATGTTCAGTTCCCCAGCAGCCACTGTGAGCTGTGGATTTGGCTTCTGGCTTCTTCAGGGACCACGTGGAAGGCAGGAGAGGGGAGGAGGGCCAGGCTGGGGCGGGGTCCCTCTGGCTGGCGCCCACCTCCAGGGCCCCTCTACTCTGGCAGCATCTGAGGTTCCTGGCACCCTGCCCCCTTGCTCCTGCTGCTGGGGAGCCCGGCTCTGCACCCATAGCTCAGAACCACTGGTCTCTCTACTGGCTGAGAGATCCCACACCCAGGCTGCTTGGCCCACCCTGTGCCTGACCCCTGGGTCAGTGTGGGGTCCACATGAGACCCCAGTGCTGGCCACCAGGGTCAGGCACCTCACTCGGGTCTCCGGGCCCAGCAGGTCCTCTCTCATCAGCCCTATGCTGGGCTCTTCCCCATCAGGAGGGGCTCCCTTGGGGCAGGGCCACCCCAGGGTGCTGGGCGGCCTTTCACCAGGGATCCTGAGCAACGCTCCCCTCTCCAAGGCCCTGTGCCCTCCCAGGCCCAGTCGTGGGACGCCCTGGGGACACAGGGTCAGCAAACGTGCCAGGTCCTGAGCGATGCCATGAGTTGGCCCCGCTCCCTCAGCTACCTCCACCACCTCCCCGCCATGCAGGGCTGGTCTGATGGAGGAAGGGCCCCAGGCAAGCCAGCCGGGGAGACCCAGCATGCGCCTTCAAGCTAGGCTGCCAAAGGCACGGAGGGGGCGGGTGCTTCTGGAGGCAAAGGCAGTGGCACACACAGGCAGCTTCCGGGGAGCGCTGGAGCTGGGGGCACAAGATGTGCAGCGTGAGCTCCAGCGAGGGCTCCTGGGGGTCTGGACCATTTATTTCACTGTTCATCTCGAGAGTGTGCAGACTTCCTTGTAAGAGGTTTCCAGGTTACTGAGCCCCTGTGCGGCCTGCAGTGACAGCCTGAGCTGCTGTCCTTGTGCTGGGCTGGTCAGAGCCTCCGGAAGCCCTGGGCCCAGGACCGCATCACGCTCGGCAGGCCTCCACCGCCTCCTCGAGTCGGGACAGTTTTGCAGGCTTTTCTTGGCCCAGCAAAGGGCTCCACAGGGCTGGCTGACTCCATGAACACCTGAGGGGTGGGGAAGCTGCCACCAACAGTGAAAAGGCCACGTGAGGGAGATGGAAAATCACTGCCACGGCATCGCAGGAGAAAGCGTGCAGACCAGGCCCACTGAGGCACAGATTTCAGGGAGAAGCAGGGTGCCTGAGTGGCTCTCTGCACTCACCTTCCTGTCTCCAGGGGATGGAGCTCACTGCCCCCCTTGCTGTGGCCTGGGCTGTGACCGTGCCCACAGACAGCGTTAACCCCCCCAACCAGGAGAGGGTGCTGAGGGTGCTTGCTTCCTAGGGCTCACGAATCCAAGTGTCACGCTTGGGAGTCCCCTAGGTCTGCGCTTGGGGCCCCCCTGGCTCCGGCCAGGCCTAGGGACAGTCGGATTCAGGTCCCTGCCACTGTGGGCTGAGGTCCCCTCTTCCTACTTGCTGTCAGGGGTTTTGCCCTTGTTCCCTGACTCCGCCTCCAAGCCAGGGCCCAAGGCGAGTCCACCCAGTGCCAGGTCTTCTGCTATCACCCTCCAGGATGCGTGGATAAAGTGAGGCAAGGGCCAAGGCTGGCAAGGAACGGGGCACCGGAGCTCTCCTACGGTGCTGAGGAAGCCCGACAGCCACAAGCACTTTGGAAAAACGACAGCTTGCTGTCTGTTGGTGTTCTCTTCTTTTTTTTCTTTTGCCGTACTGGGGATTGAAAACAGGGCCTTTACACTGAGCTACATGCCCAGCCCTTTTACTTAGAGACAGGATCTTCCTAGGTGACCCAGGATGGCCTTGAACTCAACACCCTCTTGCCTCAATCTACCAGAGTGCTGGGGTTATAGGTGTGCACCACTGCGCCTGGCTCCTCGCTTTGAGCTTTCTACTCCCAGGTAGGTGTCCTGCGCAGATGCCCACCACTCCCCCAGAAGACCTGCCCAGTGCTGTTTGCAGCAGCAGCATTCCTAATGCCAGGACTGGGAACCACTCGGCAGCAGGCAGCAGGGTGGAGGCAGGGCCAGGACCCTCTGCGTGTACAGCGCAGTGGCCGCAGCTCCTGGCACCACGGAGCACGGGCAGCCACACGCAGAACTCGGCTTTGGGAGTGCAGCCCCCACCCCTACCTCCCTTCTGCCCTGGGCCTTGCGCCAGCTCCTGCCCATCCCAGACAGCACTGCGGGGCCCTCTCTGTGTCTCTGGCCACCTGAAGAGGCCCCTCTGCCCGGTTCCCAGCACACAGTAGGAGTCTGGCAAGCGTCTGCTAAGCCAATAAAGGAGGAATGTGGGGGTGGCCAGTGCTCGCTGCGCTGGTGAGTAAGGGCTGCTGAGTCACAAGTTCCTCTGAGACTGTGTTCCAAGCGGATGGAGACTTGCCGGACGTGACAGCCAGGCTGCGGGTTTTTGGGAAATGGTCCAGGAGGAAGCGGCTGCACAGTGACTCACCCGTCTCTGAGCCTCGTGGGGCGGGCAGCTCAGCACAGCACAGCCCAGCAGGCAAGGGCCACACCCGGCCACACGTGGGGCAGGAGCCAGGCAGTGCCAGCTCTGGCCTGTCCACATGCAGCCTGTGGCACAGGTGTCCCTGGAGCCCTGATGGCCACCTGAGCCACGTCTCTTATGAATCAGTTAGATGTGTCCCTAGGCTGATCCCCATGGCGGGTCCCTGTGGGCTAAGGGCTGGGGACACAGCAAGGGACAAAGGCCTCAGTCTTCAGGGCCGGTGTGGGCAGGAGGAGGACTCCAGGCTCCCATCCTGGGTCCCACAGAAGGTACATGGGTCCCTCTGCCCAGCCAGGAAGAGCCAGGGAAGGAGGGACAACCAGGTGGGCCAGCCTGAGGGGTAGACTGGGCCTCCCCGACTGCAGGGAGAAGGGTGCAGGTCGGCACCAGGTGTGGCTGCCTGCAGACGCGGCCCAGCGTGAGGAGGGCGTGCACTTGGCTTCTGCCTTCAAGTTTGGTCTCCCTGCGGTGATAGTACCCATCCTTGGTGACAGACACTGCCGGGTCCAAGACAGTGGCTCTCCAGTTCCTTTCCTTGAGGTGGGATTCCTGGAGCTCAGCAGGGAGATCCGAGTGCAGATGGGATGTTCCTGACAGTGCAGACAGTAGCCTGCATTCCATCCACGCCTCCCCTGCACACCCCAGGCTGTTATCTCTGCAGAGCACCGGGCCTGTGCTGTGCTCCCAGCTCCTGCCAGCCTTCCTGTCTTTGGCTGGGGACTGTGGGCGCCGCCACCCTGCACCCTCACTCTGGGACAAGGGACCTGCAGACCGACGGGTGTACGGAGCCGAGCCGTTGGGGAGGAGGCCACTGCCCTGACTGAGGTGACCCACAGTCGAGGGCCAGGGGAGCCAGCAGGTCTCACACACATCTCCCACATCGTGGGTACACGCAGTGGGTGGAAAGGAGGGCAGGATCCAGACGTCACCCTGGTCCTCCCGGGGAGCGGGGCTGGGAGCTGGGCCAGGCAGATGGCAGCCCTCCAGGCCAGGGGTCAGCGGGGCCTGGGAACTGGACGGTGGTGGAGGTGACTCAGGCCGGTGGCCGGGGAGGGCCGCGGAGCAGGCCCTGCTGCCCCCAGACAGTGCACCGGGCATGATGGCCTTGGACCATAGGCCAGCCTGCTCGAGTCCCACGCCCACCCAGACATCTGCAGGACCCCTGGGGCTGCAGCTCTGCACAGCCGCTTCTGGCGGAGCAGGCCAAGGGGCTTCTCCCAGAGCTGGTGCCTCCCTGGCCCTGCGCCAGCCCGGGTGCCAGCATGCAGGGCAGTGTGAGGGAGTGTGCATGTGGCCTGTGCACATGCGTGTGTGCGTGTCAGAGACAATTGCGCACGGATGTGTGGAGCCTTGCCCGTGTGCACGTGCGTGTGCGTGCATGCACAGTGTGTGGAGGCTGTGACACCACAGCTGACTCCAGGACAGGCCCTGGAGTGGGCTGCCCACCTCGCCAATCGTCCCTCCCCTCCTGCCCCCTGCTCCATGCTGCCCCTGTCACCTGTGGTCTTGGGGGACTCTGGGGAAGTCCCCGCTGGGTGTCCCTGGGGCAGCGTCAGGGCCGTGTCCAAACATGGGCAGGGCTCTGGGCTTCATCTGGGATGTGACACTGCATGACAGAGACATGAATGACCAGGCCCTGCACTGTCCCCACAGGGCAGCTGTTCCTCACTGCTCACCCCACGTGCTGCAGGAGGAGCAGGAGGCAAAAAAGGAAAGCTCAGGCTCTCAGTGACAAAAGGCTCAGGCCAGAGTCCTCGTCCCTGGGCTCCTGGTGGGCCCTGGGACAGGGACTGCTGACCCCTGCGGCCTTGGACACAGTGGACATGCCTTGCTGGGGTGGGAGTGGCACCAGCTGGGGACAAACCTGAGTGCAAGGGGGAATGTGACGCAGGGCTGCTCAGAAGGTTCCAGAAAGGACGGTGCCATGACCAGGCCAGGCACCGTTCCCGCCACTGCATCTCACTGGGGCCCTGGGGCGGCCTGAGGCCTAAATCAGACTCTTCTCCTAGCCTGACCCCGACCCCACTGGAGATAGCCACAGAGGAGACAGCCCCACTCCCGCCCGAGTCACACCTCCGGACCCGCAGGAGCCAGCAGAGGTGGCTGCTCAGCTGGAGGATCAGGCCGCCCTCCTGGGCTCATCCTTCAGCCCCATGGGAAGAAACGTTACCTGGGGTCCCGTAAATGTGGCCCCAGCCATGCCCCTGGGACAGGATAGGCGAGGACAGTGACATCCACACGTGGGTCCCCACGTCACAGCGCTGGGTGGAGGTCTCCAAAAGGTCCAGGACCGGAGGCCTGGCCGTCTGTGAGGGAGAGCTTCCGGCCACAGTGGAAATGGGGCCACTGCTCACAGAGCCTGGTTGTACTGGGTCTTTTCCCAAAGGGTTCAAATCTACCTGGGACAGAGCCACGAGGGACCAGGTGACAAAGGGCCTCCACTGCCCAGCAGGTGGCCCTGAGGGACCTGCACTGTGGGATTTTGGGAGGACGAATTTGCGTAGAGTACCCTGAGCCTAAGAGCTGTAGAGCCCTGTGTGTGCCCCAGGAGGAGGCCACAGCTATGCCTCCTCCACACCTGAGCCAGCCTCAGGCCACGTCCCCAGGTGCTCCCACCCTAGCCCCTAGGAGAGAGCCAGGCTGACCTCGAAGTGACCACCACTCTGCAGCTGCCAACACCCGGGGCTTGCCCATTCCAGACTCAGGGGAACCCTCACCTCGGCACGTGGGGAAGCCCCCGAAGAACCCTTGCCAACCAAAAAGCTGCCTGAGCTCCTGGTGCTTGTTTTCCAGTGTGGAAAGCCCAGCCTCATGGAGGCCCAGGGCTGCCTCCACTCTTCCTCCGCAGCTGTTAGCATTCTGCCTGCCTGTCCTGTCCCTGCTCAGTTAAAATAGTTTGCTTGTGACATTGCCTCTGTGCCGTTTCTTCTCAATCCCCCCAGGCTGTCTGTTCTCAGCGAGTGTTTCCATTTCCTGTGGCTGCCGTCACAGAAGACCACAGCCTGTCGCTTGCGGCTCTGGAGGTGGAAGTCCCACGGGACCGGGCAGAAGCAGGTTCCCGGCCCTTTCCAGCTCCCACTGCTGTGGCAGAGCCGGGCCACACCCTGCCTAGCGTTCCGGGGAACCTCTGCGAAGTCACGTGACCCAAGAGGTCACTTGTTTACAAGTCCAGGATGGGAGTCGTCCACCTGCCGGGACCTTCTGGAGCCTTCAGGGTGTGCTTTTGTCTGCCTCAGGGTGGCTCGGGTTTTGGAATGCCGGGGTCTCTCTGGGGAGGGGCACCGACCTCCAGGACGGGCTGCGCAGCCAGGGTGCATGGAGAGGCCTCTCACAGAGATGCACTGCGCCAGATGGGAGGTGGGGGGCCGGCCAGGCGCCCCAGAGCACCTGCCTGTGATCTGCCACCAGTGCTCTGGGGGATCCCAGGTGTGCGGGAGAGAAGGGGGTGGCTGTGGGGTGCTAGCACGATCACCCGGAAATAGCTCCCGGAGCCTTCGTGGAGAAGCCCCGATTGGAACGCGCTCCCCAGCGCGAGGGCTCGACCAGGGCTCGAGGTCGGCCGGGAAATGTGCAGTCTCAGCGCATCCCACGCCCACGCTCCCAGCTTGTCGTGATTGTGAACACATGGCCACTGCCCTCGGAAACACAGCCGCTCCTTCCCAGCCCCATGTCCTCACGTGGCTCTGCGCTTTATTTGGAAACATCTAAAGTCGTAGAAGGAAAACGAAGTTGTAAGAAACAGAGAGGGAACTTCCTACACACCCTCACGCCCGATTGGCGGGGTGTTTCGTTGTTTTTGTTTAGCATCCTGTGCCACTTCCCTTGTCACAGCTCCCGTCCCTCTCCCTAAGGCTGTTAGAACCAGAGGAAAGGCAGGGAGTCGCCCCATTCGCTCACCTGCAGCGCCCCAGTGCCCATGTCCTGGGTGCACGACGTTCCCTACAAACCCTGAATCACCGACCCCACGGTCTGACGCCACTGCCCACAGGTGGTGGGCTGGGCGATGCTTGGAGCCCTACAGGGCCAGGAGGGGCACTCAGGGCGCCATGACCCTGCCCCTTACACTGTAGCACACGCTCAACCTTTCCTGGCCCGTCTGACCTTGGCAGCCTCTCCGGCTCCCAAGGTGGGGGCCTCGGCAGGCTGGGTAGAGAGTGTGGGTTTGGAGAGAAGACGAGACCCCAGCCCCACCACACTCTCCCACATTGCACCTCTGATTCGTGGTCTCTCCTTGTCACAGTGAGTCATTCCCAGGACCACACGGATGGCCTTGGGTGGGGTGTGATAGGCAGCTACGTGAGATAGAAGCCAATACACAGTCTGAGGGCCTGGGCTGTCAAGAAAGTCAGTGAAAAGTAAGGACATGCGCAGGAGGCACATCTGAAGAAGGCCAGGCGGCAAGATAAAGATACAATGGCTAGGTCCGTGCACTTCCTAAGGGATAATCGGCGGCAACTTGACAGTTTTTTGTTTGTTTGTTTGTTTTTGTTTTTCTGGGTTTTTTGAGACAGGGTCTCACTATGTAGTTGAGACTGACCTGGAACTCACTGTGTAGCCCAGGCTGGTTTTGAACTCACAGCGATCCTCCTGCCTCAGCCTCCCGAGTGCTGAGATTACAGGTGTGTGCTACTGCGCCCAGCTGGCAATATGAGAGTTTATTGTAATTTGCACCACTTGTTCCAGGAAGTCCAGATTGGTATCAGTCAGGTGGGTGACAAAGCACCCAGGCACACCCCTTCCCAAAATGCCTTTACTCTTTCCATGCACCCCCACTGCGCGACTCATTTCCCCTCTGGGTCCATGTCAGCTTAAGCAGCTATCCTTGTCATCCGGGGGTTGCTGGCAGCTTGGCCCACGTTGTACCCTGACTCTGCTGCATAAATGATCCTGGACAAAGGGCCTCAGTGGCATCTCGCTCGGGACCGTATCTCAGCAGCTCTCTCATTAAGCCTTTCCTACTCCTAACCTCCACTGTGCCTGGAATTTATCTTTTGATTTCGGGAGCTGCAAATTTAGAAGAGCTGACATGGAGCCCGGTGGGAGCTCTGCTTCTCCTCTAGCAAGGGCATTCAGCCCATTCCCTAGCCGAGAGGGAGTGGCAGGGACTGACCCGGAACCGGATCGGGGCTGTGGGGCTGTGGGGTTTCCGTGGGTAGGCAGTTACATTCTAATCTTATCTTCACTGGGGTCTTTATCTGTGAAAACAAGCATGGAAGGTTTGTTAAGTAGTTTTTCTGCATTCATCGACAGGATCACATGTTTGTTGCTTTATTTTGCTAATTTCTTGATATTCGATATCCACTGAATCTTGCATTCCAGGGCTAAGCCACACTTGGTCGGTTTGTGATTTCTCCTTTTCACACACTGCTGGAGGCGGTGCACAGATCGGGCCAGTGTTCACCTAGGGTGTTTCTTCTGATTTTGATCTCTGCGCTTTGCTTTTCCACTTTTTCTGTCGTGCATGTTCACAGTACACGACGACCGCGCTCCTCCCGGAGGGTTGGTGATGCGCAGGACGTTAATTATTCTTAACTCTCTCGCCCGCTTCCTCCCCGCTCCCACCATCTATCCCACGGTTCCCTTCCCAGAGGCAGCAGATCTGTCTTTCTATTTCCTATTTTCTTTTTTAAAATTTTGTTCAATATTTATAATTTCGGTTTCTCATGTAGGGAAACCATGTGATATTTAAGCTTGTAGGTCTATTTATTTCACTTAACATTACGGTCTCAAGGTGCACCCCTTTTCCTACAAATGACTCAAGAGTAGCACTTTATCCGTTTATCTGCTTTATCCATTAGACTGCTTCCAAGATTTAGCTATTCTGAGTTGTGCTCCCATAAACATGGGTATGCATTAGTCACTATAATATGAAGTCTTTAATTCTTTGGTGAAGATACCTAGAAGGGCAATATTGGGTCAAATGGAATTTCTAGTTTTAGTTTTTTGAGGAATCTCTATACTGATTTCCATAGTGGTTACACTAGTTTACATTCCCACCAGCAATGTAGAAGTGCTTCTTTTTACCCGCAGCCTTGCCAGCATGTGTTTTTATCTGATTTCTTGATGATAGCCATTCTTGCTGGAGTAGGATGAAATCTCAGAATTGTTTTAATTTGCATTTCTCTAATGGCCAGCAATGTTGAACATTTTTGTGTGTGTACTTCCTCTCCTGTGAAGTGTCTGTTTCAGTCACCCATTCTCAGAGTGGTTTTTTTTTTTTTTTAATTTTGAGGTTTTAAAAAATATATTGTAGATTGTAGTCCTTTGTCCAAGAAATAGCTGGCAAAATTTTTTTCCCATCCTGGTACGTTCTCTCTTCACTCTGTTGGCTGTTTCCTTTGTGGTGCAGAAGCTTTTTAATCTGATATGATCCCTTTCATTGATTATTGGTACTATTTCCTTTGTAATTAGGATTCTGCTCAGAAAGTCCTTGCCTGCACCTATGTCTTCAAGAGTTTTACTATTTTGTCTCCCAGTAGCTTAAGTATTTCAGTTTTAACATGTAGAGCTTTAATCCATTTATATTTTGGTATAGGACATGTTGAGAGATACAGACCTAGATTAAATCTTCTGCATGTGGATAGCCAGTTTTCCCAGCACCATTACCAAAGATGCTGTCTTTCTTCCAACATAAGTTTTTGGCCCCTTTGTCAAAGTTCAGGTAGATGAGTCTTCCTGGTGTGATTTCTGGATACTCTGTTCTGTTCCACTGATCTTAGGTCTGATTTTTGCCAATACCACACTGTTTTTATCCCTGTAGTTTTGCAGTGCAACTTGAATTCTGGAATTATGATGATGCCTCTTGCCTTGCTCTTGTTGCCCAAGATTGCTTTTGCTATGCTAGGTCCCTTATGATTCTATATGAATTTTAGGATGACTTTCCCTAGGTCTGTGAGGAATGCTGTTGGTATTTTTATGGAATTTCATTAAACCTGTATATCACTTATAGAATTATGGCCATTTTAACTATATTTGTTCTACCATCCAGAACACAAGGCTACCTTTCCATTTACTGATGTCCTCTTCTATCTCCTTCTTCTGAGTACTGTCATTTTCATTGTAAAGGTCTTGCACTTCTTTGGTTAGGTTAATTCCTAAGTATTTAATTTTTCTTGGTGCTACTAAGAATGGTATTTTTTCTCCAATCTCTTTTTTGGTGAGTTTATCATCAGTGAATATCATCAGTATACAAGAACACTACTGATTTTTTTATGTTAGATTTGTATCCTGCTATGCTATTGGATTTGGTTATTAATTCTAGGAGTCTTTCAGTGGAATTTTTGGGTCTTCTACATAGAGCATCATGTCATCTGCAAATAATGATAATTTGACATCTCCTTTCTTATATGATCCCCCCCTTTTTTTTAGTTCCTAATTGCTCTGGCTAATATTTGAAGAACTATATTGAACACAGTGATGCTAGTGGATATCACTGTCCTCTTCCTGATTTTAGAGAAAAAGCTTTCAGCTTCTCCTCATTCAATACGATGTTGGCTATTGATTTGTCATAAATGGCTTTTATCAAATTCGGGTCAGGTCCTTCTATATGTTCATTAAAGAGATTGGCCTGTAGTTGTCTTTTTTGGTTGGGTCATTTTTGGGTTTTGGAGTCAAGGTAATGCTATCTTCCAAGAAGAACTTTGGGAGTATGCCTTCCTACTAAAGGGCTTGAGGGGCGTTGGCATTAGATCTTCCCTAAAATTCTTGTAAAATTTGTCAGTAAATCCACCAAGATCTGGGCTTTTCTTAGTTGATAATTTTTTTTTTAATTACTTCTTTAGTCTCATTGCTTGATGGTTTTTTTGTTTGCTTTTTTTGGTACTGGTGATTAAACTCTGGCTCTTGTGCTTGTGAGGCAGGTGGCAGAACCACTGTGCCAAATCCCCACCCCTTCTTGATGTTAAATTATTCAAGGTTTTTATGTCTTCTTGGTTCAGCTTTGGTAGAAAATATGTACCTGAGAATCTATCCATTTCTTCTGAATTCTCTGTTTTATTAGTGTACAGGTTTTCAAAGTAGTTATTAATAATCTAGATTTTGACAGAGTCTGTTATGATTTCACCCTTTATAATTCTAATTGCATTGATTTGGGTCTTTTCTCTCCTTTTTTTGGTAAGATTAGCTAAGAGCTTTGTTAATTCTTTCAAAAAATCAGCTCTTTGAGTCATTGATTCTTTATATATATATTTTAGTCTCGATTTCATTAATTTTTGCTCTGATCCTTATAATTTCCTTCCTTGCACTGGCATTTGATTTGCATTGTTCTTGTTTTCCTAGGACTTTGAGTTGCATCATTAAATTATTATTTGGACTTTGGTTTTTCTGATGTGGGCATTCACAGCTATAAACTTCCCTCTTAGGATTGCTTTCATTGTGTCCCAAAAATTCTAGTACATTTTACTGGCATTGTCCTTTGATTCTAGGAACTGTGTAATTTCTTCTGTGACTCATTATTCAAGAGAGTATTGTTTAATTTCCAAATGTTAGCATAAATCCTACATTTTTCTCTTGCCACTGATTTCAACTTTCATTGCCCTATAATCTGATAATATTCATAGGATAATTTTGATTCTTTTGCATTTACTTAAACATGCTTTCTGGGCTAGTATATAGTCTGTTTTGGAGAAAGTCCCACATGCTGCTGAGAAGAAAGTATATTCCATTGTTGTTGGTTGGAAGACTCTGCAGATATCTATTAAGTCATTTGTTCAAAGCTTTGGTTTAACTCTGACATTTCTTGTTGATTTTCACCTAGTTAATCTGTCTATTTGTGACAGTAGGGTATTAAGGCCCCCATTATAATTGTGTTGGTGTTTATTTGATTTTTTATGTCCAGTGGTGTTTGTTTTATGAAGTTGTACACACCAGTGTCTGGTGCATATATGTTTACAATTTTTATCTCTTCTTATTGAATTATTCCCTTAACCAAGATGTATTTTCCTTCTTTGCCTCTTCTGATCATTTTTTGTCTTGAAATCAACTTTGTCTGAAATTAGAATAGCTACTCCTACTTTGTTTAGGGTTCTCATTGCATGGAATATTGTTTTCCACCCTTTGATTTTTAATTTTTTTTTTTTTTTTGGTACCAGGGATCAAACTCGGGTCCTTGCTCTTGTGAGCTAGGCAGCAGAACCACTGAGCTAAATTTCCAGCCCCAAATATTTGTATTTTTTAATTAAATGTGTTTTTTGTATACTGCATATTGTTGAGTTTTATTTCTTAATCCATTCTGCCAGTCTATATCTTTTGATTAGGGAGTTGAGACCATTCACATTGGGAGTTATTACTGAAAAGGACTGATTTATTCCTGTCATTGCATTATCCCCCCACTTAACTATTCTCCCTGCCTGGTATTCTATTAGATGTTTTTGCATTGTTGGCCTCATTGTGTCTTTCTAGAATATTCCTGATAATATTTTTGTAGTGCTACTTTGGTAGCCTTGAATTTCTTCAAGTGCCCTTTGTCATGAAAATATCTTATTTCTTCAAGCTTTTTTTTTTTGACAGAGTCCATTATGATTTCACCCTTTACGATTCTAACTGCATTGATTTGGGTCATTTTTGTGCTGGGGATCCAACTTGGGTCCTTGTGCTTGCAAGGCAGGTGGCAGCACCACTGAGCTAAATCCCTGTCCCTCTTCATCAAGTTTGAAAGAAAGTTTTACATTAGTTTGGGCTGGAAGTTGTTAACTTTTGGGAATTGAAACTTTGCTCCTAACTCTCTTGGCCTTTAAGGCTTGTGTTGAGAGCTCTGTTCTCATTTTAATGGTTCTAATTTGGATTTTTTGTGACATCTTGTTCAGGATGGTAGTGTAAGACTTAAAGTCTCACTTCCACTCCACGGAGCGTAAACAGCCGAAAAGGCCTCCAGGATGCTGGGTCCTAACACCCAGCAAGGATCCGAGAGCTCGAGGGAGGAACGAGAAAACCAGGAGGGAACACACCAGGCTAGATGGTAAATAGACCTTTATTAGTCTGGCCAGACGGCACTCCTGAGCCAGGTAGCTCAGAGAGGCAACTGCTCAGGGCTGAGGTCCTTTTTATATGGTTTTTCTAAACAAAAAGTCAGGGGACAAGATTCCAAACACATTGCTTATCTCATGCAGGAAATGTTCTATGCTCACCTTTTGTCATACCATTTGCCCCTGGGCGGGCTGTTAGCCAAGTTAGCAATTAGCATATGAAGAAGCACAGTCTCTGGCCTATTAGCATGGAGTTTCTTTAGCTTATTCAAGTCTTACAGTATCCGTATTGGCCTTGTAAAATGAGTTGCACATTGTGTGAGTGTCTAAGGCCATTGTCACCAACTGTCGCAGACAGGGCACTCCAACCATAGATGTCCACTCGCTCGTGGTCTGTGCTGGGAGTCAGAGGCTGAGGCCACAGGCCTGGTCTCTCCAGAGGCCCCACTCCCTGACCTACAGATGGCAGCATCTTCTCCCCACGTCTTCGCATGCTTGTCCTTGGGCCCAAACCCCTTTTCTTGTGTTTTTGCTATTATTTTTATTATTTCCCGCCCACATTTTTCAGTTGCTCATCCTTTTCTATCTTCTTCCACAGGGAACTTAAATATCTGATATAGAGCTTTTTTACATTTCCTATCGTAAGCATTGAAAGCTGCACATTTGCCTCTAGGCACGTAGTTGCTGCATTCCACAAATCCTCACATTTTGTATTTTCCTTATTGTTCAGTTCAACTTCTTTTCCACCTTCCTTTGTGATTTTTTTCTCTGACACACAAGCACCTTAGGTATCCAAACGGTTCAGGCTTTGAAGCTCTGCAAAGCCAGGGAGTGGGGTGGGGCTGGGGCTGCCCCTGCTTGCCAGACGTGGGCCAAGTGCCTCAGCCTCAGCTCCACTTTGTGGCCAGCTCTGGAGGAGGACTGATGCTGTTCCCACGTTCAGGGGAGAAGGTGAAGCACCCCGTCCGGCCCAGCACTAAGCCCAGCTCTGCAGACTTAATGGAGACGTCTGTGCCTGCACGTGTGCCCGTGTGTGAGCCTGTGTGTCCATTTCCTGGAACCAGTACAACAAAGTTCCACAGACTGGGAGGTTTGAAGGACAGAAAGTCCTGTCTCCGAGTTCTGGAGGCCTGAAGTCTGGACCCAGCTGAGGGTAGTCTGAGGGTCTGCCCAACTTCCCGCGGGTGCCAGCAGTCACAGTGTCCCCGGGCCCGCTGACACCTGCACGGACCTCGGCCTCCACCTCCCCACGGCGCAGGCTATGTGCGTCTGCGCACACATCTCTCTTTACAGGGCGCGTGGCGTTGGCTGTGCCCATGCTGGCGACCTCTGCAGCCTGCTACATCACAGAGGGCTGGCCCCGGGGAGGCGAGAGCACAGGCCCAGGGCTCCGAGCTCCCACACATACAGCCCGACTCAAAACTGCACGCGTGTGTGCATGCTCGCCTCTGTGCGAGTGTGTGTGCGTGCGTGCGTGTTGTGCACGTGCGTGTATGTTGGGTATGTTCCGCGTGCTCTTGTGCATTCTGTATCTGAGCCACGTGACTGCGTAATACGGGTTGAGAACAGCCCTGCCAAGAGGTGACTAGGAGGCCTGGTGCCGGGAAAGGCCCTGTGGGTCTGGGAGACTGGGTGGTCACTGTCCCCCCAGGGTCGCTGTGCAAGCTTCCCGTTAGGCTGCCTGGTGGCGGCCCCTGGATGTGCAGTGGGGCCTGAGCTGCGGTTACCGAGGAACCTCCACTGTCTGTGGACAGGCCCTGAACAGGGTGGGGTGAAGCCTTCTGTTCCTGGAGGAGGAGAGCCCAGGCTGAGGGCGGCAGGGCAGCTGGGAAGCAGGGCCAGCAGGCCTAGCACAGGGCCACCATGGAGCCCTAGGCTCAGCCACTGTTCCCAGGGGCAGAGAGCAGCAGCAGGCCTGGTGGAGTCCATCCAGTCTGTGGCCGAGGTGTGGCCACCCTCCTCTCCCACACAGCCCCACAGCATGGGCCTTAGCTGCTCCTTTCTGGAGCATCTTCCCCAAATCCACTCTGCTCGGGTCCCAGGCAACTCAGCTCCTCAAGACCCACACAGCCCCCAAGACTAGTGACCAAGCTGGAAGAAGGCATGCTGGGCCCTGCCATGGTTTCTGTGCAGGACACGGCCCCAGGCAGACAAATGAGCAAGCAACCAGCCACCCCCAGGAAGTGGGTCACAGGTGCTGTGTGGCCTGGGCATGTAGCCTCCCCCAGATGGAGCACGGCCAAGTGGTCAGACTTTCCGGCCTGGGCCCCTGGAGTCGGTGTAGGAGGAACAGGAAATGGTCCTGGGAGGGGCAGACCAACCCCCAGGCCCCAGGGGAAGGGTGGGCCAGCTCTCTCTGCCCAGCCCCACTTTCCCCAGATCCGAGGGCCAGGGCAGCCCTGGGGGCCTGAAGGGCCAAGGTCCACCAGTCAGGGCCACACACACACTCCCCAAAGCAGCAGCCTCTACTTGGGCCCTAGGCCAGGGAGGGAGAGGGGACACTGCTCTGAGCCCCAGCAGTGTCCGGGCTGTGCTGCAAAGGGCAGAGGGTAGGTGAGTGGGGACAGGGGACGGGATGAGGAGGCCCTGAGTGAGCTGCACGCCTGCCCAGATCTTGGCTTCGGACCCTGGCTGGGGGGCCTTTATGCATTATTAGGAGGAGTTTCCGGAGTTTATTTTTTAGCAGCAAAGCCTCTCCTTGTTGTCACAGGGCTGCTGCTGAACCTCTCTGACCTGCACTCTGCCAGCTTTTCTCGGTGCTGGTTTGGGCCCCATGCATCCTACTGCACAGCACACTGGTCCCTGCTGAACCACACAAGCCTGAGGACCTTTCCCTGCCTCTTCCAAGGCTTCTGAGGTTCCCCCACCCTTCCAGAGCCAAGGGCGGCTAGGCAGAGGACGGCCCTGTGGGGCTGGGTGCCTACCTCAGCCCATCCTTGCCCCGAGGTATACAGTCCAGAGCTCCACAGCCACACACAGGGCCCTGGGACTCCTTCCCTGGCCCCAGTTCATCTAACAGTGGTGGGGCACCCTAGGGCCTCACCTTCATGCCGGCTTCTGAGAAAGGCCTGCTCCTCCGTCCCACCACATGTCCCAGCAAGCTGCCTGCTTATTCATAGTCAGATAGGTCACCCTACTGGTGTCTCTGGACATGTGACAGGGCTGAGGGAGATCCAACTGACTCTTTGGGGTGGGCCTTCTGGCCTGGGGTCTCTATCAACTTCCAGCCTGAATACAGTAGGTGCTCAGTGCTGCTTCACTGAGATGTACGCAGCTGAGTCACTGCACTTGGCTTGACTTGGTCCTGCACTGGGTTACAGGCAGCCCCTGGGCAATCGCCAACCACAGAAACTGGGGCAGCTGCTGGTTCAAGGAGCAGGTCTGTGTGCAGAATCCTTGGGTGGCAAATGTGAGAGAATGAAAAGATGAAAATAAAGTGTTTGTAGATGGGGAGGGGAGGAGGGGGTGAAGGGAGGGCAGAGGTAAGGGGAAAAAATGAGAATCAAGACTTGCCATGTAGAGGTACATTATCCCAACAATGAATGTAACTGTACTGTATCCCTAAAATGTACCAATAAACTCAATAAATTAAAAACAAGAAAAGAATCCTTGGGTGGCGGACACATGGCTCCCTTCACCGCCTCTGCTAAACCTGACAGCACCACAGTGTGAGGAGGGAGGAGCCACAGGCTGCTGTGCGGTGAAGTAGCCACCTTGCTCTCCCCCACAGCCCCCACAGCATGGGCCTTTTCTTTCTGGAGCATCCTCTCCAAATCCCCTCTGCTCAGGTCCCAAGCAACTCAGCTCCTCCAAGACCCACACAACCCCTGCAACTGGTGACAAGCTGAGAGAAGGGCCCCAGCCTGCCCTTCCCAGGATCTCACTCTTTTGTCGCTGGGAGAAAATACCTGACACCAACAACTTATCTTGTCACAAGAAAAGAATCCTTGGGTGGCGGACACATGGCTCCCTTCACCGCCTCTGCTAAACCTGACAGCACCACAGTGTGAGGAGGGAGGAGCCACAGGCTGCTGTGCGGTGAAGTAGCCACCTTGCTCTCCCCCACAGCCCCCACAGCATGGGCCTTTTCTTTCTGGAGCATCCTCTCCAAATCCCCTCTGCTCAGGTCCCAAGCAACTCAGCTCCTCCAAGACCCACACAACCCCTGCAACTGGTGACAAGCTGAGAGAAGGGCCCCAGCCTGCCCTTCCCAGGATCTCACTCTTTTGTCGCTGGGAGAAAATACCTGACACCAACAACTTATCTTGTCTCATGGTTTTAGAGGATTCAGCCCATGGTCATCTGGCTCCAAGGCAGAAATGCCACAGCGGTGGAGGAGAGCTGCTCCTATCGTGGGGGCTGGGAGGTAGAGAGAGAAAGGAAGAGCCAGGGATAAGAGCACACCCTTCCAAGTCACACCCTGCAATCTCCTCCTCTGGACCAGGCCCCGGGGTGAGTGTGAGATTTTGGGGAGACATATTACAGCCAAACCATCGCAGCTAGAAAACAGATGAGAAAACAGGCAGTTGAACGAGGCAATCTCTTAAAATAGGCACGGCACCACCAGCTTCTCCTCAACGTGCCAGGGGCTCAGGAGGAGAGAGCACAGCCTGTGTATGATGGAAACTGCTGAACCACAGATCCAGGGGAGGGGAAGGTTTAAACTTTAAAAGTTTATTGCAGTAAAAGACACAGTGCCGGGAATCCCTCTCAAAATCCTCCCCTTCATTTCTAACGCACTTATTCTTCTTGACACTTTCTCCAGCAGCTCGGGGTCCTCTTCCCCAAGCATCTTTAGTGGCGCTGTCCTGGCTGCCTCGATGTCCTGAACGGATTAAAAACCTTGACCCGTCATGGTCATCTTGACTTTGGGGAGGAGCCGGAAGACACACGGTGCCGGATCCGGTGAGTACAGTGGCTGAAGACACGCGCAGCATCTTCACGAGCTGCCTCCTGTTGACGGCACTTGGCAGCAGCACTCGTGTATTTCTGATCACACCTCATAAAGATACTCAGGAAAGTGGACTCCAGAGCCGCTTCCAAAGTGGCAGGAATGATAGGGCGGTGCTTCTGAAGGGAAGGGGAGGTGTTCTGAGGGCCCAGGACAGTGTCTTTTACAGTAATACATTTTAAAAATAGTTAAACACCCAGCTTTTCCTGCTTTTGCGGCTTCTGCTGCCACGAATTTGGCGGCGTTCCTTCCCTTTGAATTTCCAAGAAGGGTCGAGGACTACTGGCGTCAGCTCTTCTCTGAAGCTCTGGCTGGTGCAGTGTGGATGCCGACACCAAACTGGCTATCAGCACTCTTTGTTCCAGCTCTCTCATCTTTCCACTTCCTTTGCACTTTGTACATTACTGGTTTTCTGCAAAAGTTTCTTCAGGTTTTAAGAGTCTCAGCTTGGAAAAGAAGATTGAAGGGAACTCAAAGGTCGTGTCTGCATGCCACTGTCTGGCGGTTGGGATTTGGGGCCTGTATGTTTTCTTCTTTGCTGAGGCTTCTAGAGCCGATCACTTTGGGGAGATTCATCACTTGTGAAACTGAATATTGCTGCTGCTTCAGGCTGCCTCATTTCTGATTTGTTGATTCTCGTTTTCTATTGGAAAGTGTTTGGTGACAGATTTTCATAATGCATCATTGTGCAGCGCTGTATGCATACTGCTTTGCACTGAAAGATCGAGTGCTGGGGTA
Source organism: Fukomys damarensis (assembly GCF_012274545.1). Taxonomy (NCBI): domain Eukaryota; kingdom Metazoa; phylum Chordata; class Mammalia; order Rodentia; family Bathyergidae; genus Fukomys; species Fukomys damarensis. Next base: position 1,234,787 of record NW_022900936.1, read on the forward strand.
CGTTGCAGATTTTCCACTGCTTGCAGAGCTTTCCAGCCCTTTTGTGAATCAGCGGTGGTTCTTCAAACCTCTGAAGTATCCAAAGTTTTCCACACACTCACCATATATTTTGATCAGACCTCCTATGTGGTGTGTAGCGCTTATATATGCAAATTTGTGTGGGAGTGCATGGAATGCCCTGTGTGTGACGTGTGTGGTGCATGCACACATGGCTGAGTATTTGCACTCACATTTCTGCTCAGAGCCGCTCCCCTGAGCAATGCAGAGAGGAGAGAGGCAGATCAGGACCTTGCTCTCTCAGGATGTGAGCTCCTGAGGTGGGGAGGCAGGGGCAAGGGTGCTGGCCAAGCCTGTTTCTCCCTCCAGGGGCTGCAGAGCTCCCAGGAGCCTCACTAGAGAAGACGGGTGCATCCTGGCAGCCCAAGGCCTCCAGAGTCACACACAGGTGCGCGCACACACACACACACACACACACACACACACACACACGCGAGCAGCTCCTTACAGGGAGCTCCCTGGGAACAGCTCCCACCAGTCCAGCTGTGAAAGCAGTGCTCATTGCACTGCTTCAGCTCCCAGGGATGCTCCTGGCCTGGTGTCCCCCAGCCACTGAGGAAAGGACTCTGGTGCCAAGCCAAGTGGTGGTGACCATCTGCCTGGGAGACTCGGGACCCGGGTCCCTCCCCCGCCCAATCAGGACAGGGGCAGGGAGGCTCCACTGGGGAGGGTGGGACACCCTCCCCCTCCACCAGGGCAGCTTTGGCACCGAGGCAGGCAGTGCGCAGCCCTGGAGGTGTTTGGCTACGGCCTGCTGGTCATCAGACAGTCCGTCCGCGCACCTGCGGTCCCAGCTGCAGGTCCATGAGAAAAGCACCTGAAGCAGGTTCAGGTCACACGGATACATGAGCAGGGCCATGCGCCAGCATGCACACCTCACGGCTGCTCTGCAACACCCATTTTACAGATGAGAACTTTGAGGCCCAGGAAGGCCAAGAACTTGCCCAAGACTGCACCCTGGGCAGGAGGCAGAGAGATCAGAGCTACAGGGCTCTCCAGTCCTGCCCAGGCGCTCTGGGGACTGATACGGTGCTGCTCCCTGTCCCCAAGATGCCCAGCCCTGGAAGGAGACCACTCTCCAAACACTTGGAGGAATTTTGGGGACTGATTTCTCCTTTTCTATACTTTTTTGGGTTTTCTTTGCTTTGGGATTTCTATCTTTTGCTCTTTTTCTTTATTGTTTTTATGGCTTGTCTTTTTCATTTATATTTTCCCAATTCTATTTGTTTTCTTTTATTCTTCAGATTTTTAATCTCACTTTTCTCTCTACTCAATTTCTTTTTCAAATTTTTCTTGTCATGTTTCCCTGCCCCGTCCATTTTATTTTTATTACTGTTAAACTTTATTGACTTTTAGCTATTTTCTCTGTGCTATTATTGCTGACAGGTGGTATTGCTGTGGCTTTTAGAGGATGGTCACGGCATGCCGATATCTGGCTTGTCTCTGTGTCTGCGTTACTACTGCAGCTCTCTTTCCTAGTGTCCATGACGGCACAGCTGTGGGTATTACTGTTGCTCAGAAAGCAGTCAATGACCAGTTAGTCCCAGAGCCTATTATTATTGCTGGGGCTTTTTCTATTGTTAACGGTGGAATAATTTTTATTTTTATTTGACTTTTACTGTATGCCAACATCTGGCTTGTCTTTGCGTCATCAATATTACCATGTTCATTTAATCCTATCTGAGTGGTGCTGGGGATCAAGCCTGAAGAAGGTTGGACACGAAGATGACCCTAAAATACTAGGCTGAATAGGTCAAAGAGGGTATAAACACCAAAACATAATCAAACCCAAAGACACAATGGGAAGACAGAACTAACTGAAGAGATTTGCACAGCAATGACAGTTTCTCTGCTCTAACTGATCTTCCGCCCACAGTTCCAAGACCGTGGAAACATGACAGAGCAAAGCCACAAGATGTCCCCAAGCCCCTGACTCCCCCAAAGCTAATCTCATGGTCACTGAAGTAGAGAAGTTTTAGGCAAAGAACTTAAGAGCCAAACAGTCTCAAATACTTGAAAAGATAAGAAAAGGAACATGTGACCAAATGTGTAAAATGTTTAATGAACTCAGACAGTTTCTCCTTAAACCAAGAATTTTACCCCCACAAAAATGTTTCAAGAGTTTAAACAAGAAATGAACATTAAATCAATTGAGTTAAACTAGGCAATGCAAGGCATGAATGGCCACTTTGGTAAAGAATTAGAAAGTATAAGACGAAAACAAGCAGAGATTGATGATATGAAAAATTCAAGGGAAAGCACAGGTGGCAGATTTGTCCAACCAGAGGGCAGAGTGTCAGAAACAGAAGACAAGGCAGCTATCGTGGGTCACAAACTCAGCAACACCCTAAAAATGACAAGACACCATGCAAGCTGGACCCAACAGCTACTTAATGACTCGAAAAACAACTCAGAACTATAAGAATAAAGGAAAAATTAGAAGACGACTCAAATGGTATAAAATATTATTCGCAAATCATAGCAGAAAATTTCCAAATCTAGGGAAAGAATTCAACATTCAGAGATGAGGTATATAGAACCCCAAATAGCCACGACCAAAAGAAAACCTCTCCATGACACTTGATAAACTACTAGATTCAATAAAAGGAGAGAATACTAAAATGTCTTAAGCAAAACAGCAAGTAGCCCACAAAGGCAGCCCATCAGAGTAAATGTGGATTTCCCGGCACAAACCCCAAAGGCTAGGAGAGACTGAGTGAAGTTTTTCAAGCCCCAAATGACTGTCAACCTAGACTTCTATATCCTGCAAAATTAGCTTTCAAAATCGATGGAGAAATAAAAGACTTTCCACAGCAAAGAAATCCCAAAGCAACAAGTGGTGGTCACTAAGCCAGCATCCTCGGAATCAGGGAGGCCAGCCGCACCACAGAGCCTAGAGGAAAGTGTGCAGCGAGTGGGAAAGGAAAAGGAGAAATAAGCAGTGACAGGATTCAGGATACACTTCACAGCAACTCTCAGCGCCAGTGGTCTCAGCCCCTAATCAATGACACAGCCTGGCAGATGGGATAAAAACCCAAATGCAACCACTTGTTGCCTAAAAGAGACACAGCTCATCCAAAAGGCAGTGAAAGGGTGGAAAGTGATTCTCCATTCAGCTGAAGCCCAGAAACATGTGGGAGTAGCAATCTTTTTCTCAAGTACTTCTGACTTTAAGCCAAAACAGGTCAGGAGAGGCAAACATATACCGGTAAGTGGAATAACTGGACAGGAGCGATGAAAATTGTAAACATCTATTACAGAATGTCAGCACACACAGCTTCTTAAAATGAAAACTACTGGACGTAAAAGGACAGGCAAATTGTAATACAATTGCAGTGGGGACGTCAATACCTAATTCTCACAATTAGACAGATCAGCTGGACAAAAAAAATCAACAAAGAAACATCAGAGTTAGACCACGCCATTGAACAAATGAACTTAACAGTTATCTACAGAGTGTTTCATCCATCAGCAGAAAACACATTTGGAACCTTTTCCTTTTTAGGGCCATAAGGCATGTTTAAATAACTACAAAAGAAATAAAATGATCCCCTGTGTATTATCAGACCATGGCAGACTAAAACTAGAAATCAACTGCAAAAGAAGGCCCAGAGACTGGGCAAACACAAGGAAATAAACCATGTTATTGAGTAATCAATGGGACACAGAAGTAATCAGGGAAGAAATGAAAAGTTTCTAGAATCCAATGACAGTGGAAGCACAAGATATCCCCAAATCTATGGGACACAGTAGAAGCGGTCCTAGAAGGGGAGGTTCTAGTCCTGGGCGGGGGGGTTCTAGGCTGGGAGGGAAGGTTCTGGCTGTGAACACATAACAAGAATGAAATGGCCCCAAGTAAATAACCTAATGTTGTATCTCAAGGTCCTAGAAAGATGAAAGCAATCCAAATCTGAAACTAATAGAAGGAAATAAACATAAAGATCAGAGAAGAAATCAATGAAACCAAGAGTTGAAAAAAACAATATAAATCAATGAATCAAAGAGTTTGTTATTTGAAAGAATGAGGAGAGGTCTGGGGATGGTGGGATGGGAGGGAGGAGAGAGAGGGGAAGTAAAAAGGATCAAGGTGCGATAGGTGTAGATACTAATTTCCCCACAATGAATGTATCACTATGTACTGCAAAGTTATACTAATTAAAACACTGAGAAAATAAAAGACGTCCCAGGCCCAGCTTATCTTTCCCCAGGGAGCTCAGAGCCAGGTACTGGGAGGACAGGGCACTCAACTGCCTGTGGCCCACACAGCCCTGCAGTGCCAGCCCTGCTGCCTTCAGCCTGGGCCAAAGACCAGAGTCCTCCCTCCGTGTTCGTAAGGGGACACCTGCTTCTCCTGCCTCTCACCAGCCATTCAGTGACCCCGTGCCACTGTCCTGGTTGGGACTCCAGTTTCCCTGTCATGCCTGGCTGACAGCTGAAGGCTGGACAGGATCCAGAGGGAGGCTGGAAAGAGGCCAGGGAGGAGCTGGACCCGCTGAAAAGGCAGTGCACCAGCTCAGGTGGCTGGGAGAGGTGGGGTCCACGGGAGGAGCTGGCGCAGTGCAGCGCATGCGGCGCCCGGAGGGCACGACAGTGAGTCCCACACCATCCCCTTGCTGTGGCAGGGTTAGAGGTCCGTGCGTCATGCAGCGCTGAGCTGAGCCCACATCCCATCCCGACCCCATGTCGGGGCTCACTCAGCCTCAGCAGGCCACCCGGACACACCCAGCACCACATGCCAACGCTCGAGACCTGTGCTACCAACTGTGTAATATTCCGTGGCCTGGTAAATGCTCTGTACAGACTTACCCGGGAGCTGTTTGTGGCCTATGCTGCGCTCGCTGACACTGCAGCCAGTCCTCCCGTAGGTTCCACACACCCCGCACCGGGAAGGGTAGGGACGCCAGTCTCCCGTCCCTGCTCCTCGGCTGGCTCAGAAGCCCCTGTGGAGAGCATCTCCGTGGCAGGCAGGCTCCTGTGTGGTCTTCCAGGCGTGACTGCTTCCTCTGAGCTCTCTGAGGGGCTTTGCATGTGGTGCGCAGTGTGGCTGCGCCCTGTACATTTTCAGAGAGAGCTTCCTTCTCCTCTGCGCAAAACCCACACTTACCCCAAGCGTCCTGCCTCAGTGTCCCAGGTCTCCAGCCATTCAGGGGCCGCCCAACTCCGATGCCTCCACCAAGCCTCGCAGTGTGGGGCCGAGATCCCCTCCTCTGAGCTTGAGAATGGTCTCCGCTGCGACCTCTGCACTCACATGGTCACACCCGCTCCACACACCCGCTGTGGTTTCCCCGGGTTCCAATCTACCCATTAATTTTTATGTTTTAAACCAGGCATGTATCACATCCTTTCACTTATTTAAATCATTCTAATCTATCATCTGAACCTAATGTTTTGTAGTTTTCAACATCTTTTGTGAGATTCACTACTGGGAATTTGCTCGCTTTTGATGTTACTGAAATAGTGTCATTTTTAAGTCATCATTTTCTAATTGTCACAATTATTGTGTATTCTTCTACCCAATGCCCTCACTAAATCCACCTTTTAAAAATAACAGCTCTCTTGAGATACAATTCACATGCCATAAGATTCATCTACTTAAAAATCCCCTCCCAATCCCACACACAAGGAAAATGAGTCCTCTCCCCGCACCTCTGACCCGCAGCAGGCCTTGCACAGATTCCCGCCGGGGTCGGTCAGCAGGAACCCACGGAGGAACTGACTCACACACCCACTCCTCCAAGGGAGCTGCAGGTCTGGGCTGCACTGCTGTAAGCCAGGTGCCTGCAGACCACGAGGGCGGTGTGGGGCGGACCGGCGCTTTCCAGAGCGGATGCAGTTAGTCTAATGCACACAGAGCCAGATCAGCGCTCAGAGAATTGATAGGTTGGGACGGTTCTGCTCCTGCTCCAGGCCTCCTGTGTGCAGTTTTGAATGCTCCTCCTCCCTGCCCCACAGTGGGGTCTGCAGGGGAGACAGCTAGGGTCACTGTGGCCACAGCTGCCCCCTCGTGTGCATCCAGTGGGGCTGGATCAAGAGACCCAGACTGGTTGTGAACCAGGGCTGGACCTCAGTTCCTCCCCGGGACACTAGAGTGGCCAGTGTGTCGTTCCCAGGCTCCGCAGGGAGCAGCAGCCCCTCCAAGGGGTGGCCTCCAAACCCGCAGGAGGCCTGAACAAGGAAGAGAAAAGCCCTTCTATGTTGTGCACTTTTCTGTATTTAGGGCCAAGTACCGTGGGAGCAAAAGAATCTCTAGGAAAATTATTGGGTGGGGGAACGCACACTGCACATCCCGGTGTGCAGTTTCGGGGTGACGGCAGTGACGTGATCATAACGTGGGGGCTTTCACTTGGACAGGCTTGCTACACACCCCAGAGGAGAATGTCCCGCGCACAGGGTGAGCGATTCCCTCTAGGGGGGGGACTTCCTCGCCTGGGCCCATCCTCTGTGTCCCGCCCTGCCTGCCCGGAGAGCAGCTCCGGGAGCGTGTACTCCCTGCAGGCGAGGTGGCCTGGAATCCTCAGTGTGAGAGACGCTGGCAGAAATGGATGAAAGTCGAGAAGGAGCGTGGGCCTGGGAGAGGCAGCTGCAGCCTCCCATCCTCGAAGAGAGGCCACATGCTCCAGCGCATTCACACTGCGTCCTGAGCCCGCGACTGCTGTGGGCCAGGTGTGAACAGGAGCTGGCTGCTGAGATGGCGGGGGGGCCCCCCGGAAATGCAGTGGTCGCCCCCGCTGGCCGGAGCCCCGGGTGTCTTCCACCCCCCACCCCGAGGTGGCTCTGCAAGCTTTGCAAACACACTCGGTGAGCAAGGCGGGGCAGGAAACGTGGACAAGGTGGGGTGGCCCCATGCCCAGAGGACCTGCACATCCCCGCAGCTCTTCTGTAACCCTAAAATGCTCTGAAACAGCCTACTGACTCAAAACATGAAAAAAGGACCACAGCCCTCATCTCTAAAAGCCCTAGATGTCTTTCCTGATAACAGCATCAATCATTTTATATGTCCAATGTGGGGATTTTCATATGAAGTTTTAAAGGACTGGGTATTTGGTCATCTCAATCTGGAGTTACTAATCAAGCGTTTTGTAAATGACAACGTCTATAACCGCTTCCTTTCTTTGATTTATACACATGGATGGTTCTGTAAAGTTATTAAGCCTTGAGTTGCTCCTGAGCCCAGGTTTTCAGTTCAGAAATTAAGTGAATTTTATGGTTTATATCTAGATGCCTGCCTGAAGCCTCCCTGGGCTCACAGGTGGAGCTCGGGGAGGGGCTGCTCTGAGGCTTCACGCTGCGGTGGAGGAGCCTGGCTGGGCAGGGTCCCTGGGCCTGGGCTGCCGTGCTCTCCGCCTTCACCTCCCAGCTCTGCCGCGCCCTGCTTTGGAGCCAGCCCACCGCAGACTGAAACCGCTCCCACCTGGGAGCTAAGGTAACCTCTCCTCCTTCAGTTGTGGGGCGGGCGGGTCCGGAGCCTCCGTGAACGTCCGCAGTGCTCCTGTGCACGTTGGGCTGTACTCTGGCCTGCTTTCCTTGTTTACTGAGTTCCTCAGATGTCTAGAACATCGAGAAATAAACACCTGAGTCTCTTAAAAATTAAAATGCAACACCAAACGGTGGGTTATTAAAAGGAAATAGAAGATAAATTCCAGACAGGTCCCCCGGTCTTGGTGTCTGATTCTTCCCTCTGTTCCTGGGGTTCGGCCTAACCTTGGGGCGCCCTGATGACCGAGGGGAGGCAGTCTGCTCCCGTGCTCTGAGAGCTTGTTTTACAGTAGCGCTCCTGGAGGCAGGCTGACAGTTGCCCAGTGGGAGCCTCTCTCCGACACAGTGCAGAAGCCTGGCGTCCTGCTCACTCGCTCTTATCTGGTTGCTGCCCATGGTGGCCGCTGTGAGAATCAGCACAGCGGCAGTGCCGGCCGTGCCCGGTGTTTCAGTGAGAGGAGGGCTGCTCCGGGCATGGCTGCTGCTTGCTCCGACACAGTTAAAACACATTCTGTGTTGTGACCCTGCTGGAGGTGGCGGTGCCCTGTTAATAAGAAGTAGAGCAAAGTGGGCCTGAGAAGGAAAAGGCTGATTAACCACAGACTCAGGAGCAATTCGTATTTAAACACACTATGAGAGAGAAAAAACCCTCATGTTTCCGAGGCGCCATCCTCTGCTCATTGTTTATAACAGCTGCTCCTGTCTAAAAGCAGGGATGCGGTATGCTCGAGAAATACAGTGAATTTTTAATAGCTTTAAAACGTATTACAGTAAATGACATTGCCATGATTCTCCCTTAAAACTTCCCCACGCTGTGAACACATCCGTCCTGGCCCCTTCCTGCAGCGTCTCTGGAGCCCTCTCTCCTCGAGGGTCTTAACTGCACCATCCTGGCTGCCTCAGTGTCCTGGATGCATTCAAAACCTTGACCTGTCGTGGTCATCTTGAGTCTGGGGAAGAGTCGGGAGTCACACGGTGCCAGGTCCGGTGAGTACGGTGGCTGAGGACCCAGCTCAGGTGTTTACAAGTCTCCCTTTCTGTCGGACGGCGCTCGGCGGCAGCAGTCACCACATTTTCGGTCACAGCTCATAAAGACACTGCGGAGAGGACTCCAGGGCTGCTGCAAAGGCGGCAAGAATGACGGGAGCAGTGTGTTTGAGGAAAGGGGAGAGGACTCTGGTGGGGACCCGTGGCAGTGTCTCTTTTCCTGCAGTACATTTTGAAGCCAATGGTTGCATCTGATCACCACTTGCGCATTTCCATAATACCACTAAACATTTGGCTCCCGAAATAGAAACATGGAGTGGGCTTATCCAACACAAACCGTGTGTTCTAGCCTGGGCACGTGCGTACAGCACGGCCATCACGGCAGCCCTTGGCCACCGGACCCCCACGACCCCAGCGGGACTGAGGAGGGGCCCCGCGCAGGCCTCCCCACCCAGCAGCTCACCCCCCCTCGAGGGAGACCCAGGATTCCTGCTTCCTGGCAAGATCCACAGACACTGCACTCACGAGCGCCTCTGAGCCAGAGATGCCAGGCGCACGACCCCAGTCACAGCCACAGTCACAGCGGCTCATACAGGGTCCCAGAGACTGTCGGAATCCTGTCACAGGCACGCAGGTGGGAGCAGCATCCGGGCTCCCCAACACCCGCTCTGTGTCCTGTCTGCCGCTTCTGGGAGGCCTGGCCTGGGCCAGTGGGGACACAGGACTGGAAGATGGCTCAGGCAATGGGGTTGGCGCACATCGAGGTCCAACTGCCAGGGGCCACAACCCGACACCGAGGAACACTGAAAACCACAGTTCCAAAGCCTCCTGATGGCACTCACGGGCAAACCCTTCTTGTCAGGTTAGACTCTGCACAGCTAGTGGGTTCGGCAGAAGTGCTGCTCCTCGGAGGAGATTTTGGCTGTGGAGCTGCCCAAGACAAGCACAACTCAACCAGGATGGTGGCACACACCTTTGACCCCAACACTCCAGGAGGCTGAGACAGGAGGATCCTGAGTTTGAGCTCAGCCTGGACAACTCAGCAGTTTACTGAGACCCCATCTCAAGATGAAAATGAAGGAAGGGCTGGAGATATAGCTCAGTGCAGAGGCCCTGGTCAGTCCCCATCTGGAAACACAAACAAAACCCTCGGGCTAAACAGAGTTGCTCACTGCCTCTCCACCCGGAGGCCTCAGTGTCCCCGAGCTGGGCCGACAGTCCAGGAGTTTCCCACCGTCCTGGCCATGCGGATCCAGGGCCACAAGCTTGGCCTCTGCCATTGTCCCGGGTCCTCCCACAGCTCTGGAAGGGGAAGCATCTTGGATGCCCACGAGCTCCGTGCCGAGCCTCCGCGAGGCCCAGCTTCCCCACCCTGAGTGTGTGGACTCTAGGAAGTGGCTGTGGGCCCGTGAGCTGCAGCCTCCCGAGCCCCGCGCCTCCAAGGCAGGCCAGCTGGTGGCACTCACAGCGTCTGGCAGCTGCGGAGCCTTCAGGCCCAAGCTGATGGAGGTCCCCAGGTCTCCCTGAAGCATCCTCTTCATTTCCAGGTGGGCAGAGGATTCACTGGGCTCGGGGCGGGGGGTGGAGAACAGGCAGATACCTAAGGCCAGGAAAGGGATGCAAGAGCAGCCCAGGGCAGCAGACAGGACAGATGTTCCTGTGCTGGCTCAGGAGGGTGACAGAGGACCTCGGGCCATGCCTGCCCTGCCCCCAGACCCCGCGGCCAGCGCCCGCTGTGCCTGCAGCCCGGTGGGGTAGAGGGCCAGACCTGGTGAACTGCCCTGTCGGTGGCACTCGGGGACGCTGGTCCTCCCTGAGCGGGGGCTGTCTTCACAGGTCCGGGTCCCACCCCTTGCGCCCCCGCTGCTGCTCCACTGGGCTCCCCTTCTTCGAGGGCACAGGCCCTCCTCCTGTGGGGGGCAGTGGTGACCGAGGGGCAGGGCCCGGATGGGCAGGGGCTCGCCCACACCCTCACATCCCTCTCCATGCTTCTTCTGGGAGCTGAGGCAGGGTCCCAGGTCACAGCGTGAGGCAAGGCCACTGAGCCCAGGGCCACCGGCTTGTGAGTAGCAGGATACGTGGAAGCCAGCAGGAGTGGCACTTCTGTCGAGCCCTTCCCTCCCTCTCCACCCACAAAAACCCTCTGGTGGTCCACAGGGACACTGGGGCCAAGCACTCACATGCACACTCGCTCAGAAACACACACACGCGCACACACACACTGAAGCTTGATTCTATCTATTTCAGTTCAGTTTTTGCTAACAGGAAGCCTAACAACAGCTTTGAGTTTCATCACAACCTCACAGTAGTAGCTCAAAGGCAGCATAGGATGCCTAGTCCTGGCACGGTCTCCCTGAGGCCTCTGTGAGCTCCGCCCTGTCATTGGTCGGTCCCGATTTCCTGTGGGGACGAGCCCCACTCCTCCCTCCCAACCTCTCGCTGTGGACCGGAACCATGGTCACTGCCAGTCCCGGCTGACTCCCCAGACCTTAGCCTCTCATGCTGTCCACGTAACCCTTTCCACCGCACAGCTCTCTGGGTCTGTGGCTCCCCAACTCCCGACTCTGTTCCCTGTCTCACTTGAGGGCCACCTTCCCTGGGGCTCAGGGTCTGCAGCTGCCCTTCCCTGAACCCACTGGTGCCGCTGACCCTGAGAGCCGTCTCCTCCCCCCAGGGATGGGTCCCCACTCCACCCACAGGCCCCCGGCTCAGCCTGGAGAGAGGTGCTCATTGCGTGGCAGAAGCTAAGGGAAACTCATACCTGAAACTCACTTCTGGAGATAAGCAATATTTTGATGCAACGTTTATCAAAACTGAGTGCTGTAAAACCTATCCATAATTAAAACATATATATACACACATTCTTCTTTCCAAAAGAATTCTCCCTTTGTAGCACATTTTCCCAGGTGTGGAGCTGTGGCTTGCTTGCGGTGGCCCCTTTGCTCCCATGAGTGTTTCTGTGGCTGGGCCGTGGCCATGGCGTAGATAGCAGCAGTTGTGACCAGAGTTAAAACTCCTAGGGACACGATTTCTCCAGGGAACAGCCGGCCCAGCACCCACAGGCAGTCAGGAGGCACACACCAAGGCTGACCAAACAGCATCAGACAAAAATAAATATAAAACCATTCCTTCCTTCCAATGGGCCAGGCCCTGTCCTCTCCAGAAAGGCCCCAGCTTCCGGCCTCCTTATCTGGGACTGGAGAGCCTGGTGAGGCCCAGGTCAGCGGCCTTGACAGCTTTAGAAGCAGGGAAGGTGTCCTGAGGGTGGACAAAAACCAGGCGCCCGGAAGCATTCCTGAGACGCTTAAGCCGCAGACCCTTCCCTTCCCAGGTCCTGTGCCGCGCTGCAGTAGTGCGCTGCCCTCCCTCTGGACGGTGGGCTCTGATCTTAAGCCGCGCCTAGCGCTCCGCATTCCTTCGCTGTTGCTAATCCAGGACCACTGTGTCACGGGCGCACTGTGCTGTCTGGCAGGGCCCCTTGTGGGGGTTCCCACTTCCCACTGCCTGAGCCCCCCCCCAAAGGTCCCCGCGTGAGGCAGCGGGGTCAGCGCCAACCCAGCCACTGAAGCCCAGTAGGTGCTGGGTCCCTTGGACACAGGCAGGGGTCCCCGAGGGCAGAAACCCATCTGCTGCAGGCCCCCGCAGAGTCAGGCAGGCTGGGGCTCTGAGACGCCCACAGCTCCCTGATTAACGACTTCCTCGGCAGACATCCCCACTGGACCAAGAGCAGAGCCACTGTGGCCCACTTGGCCGCCACGGTGCCCAGGGACACTTGACACTCGTCAGCTGAGGGCACCCGCGTGGGTCACACCTCAGATGCGCCCACCCGCCGGGAGTCCCGCAGCATCTCCCTGGGCCTTGTCTGCTGCAGAACCAGGTGGGCACCTGTTGGGCCAGAGCTCATCTGGCTCCTTCAGACTCATGGGAGAGAGAAGCCAGGCGGCTGCGGAGCCCGCCAGAGAGCCTGGTTCTGGGGAGGCACCTGAGTCCCTGGGAAGAGCTGCAGCCAGGGGCAGGGGAGGAGCCCCAGGAAGCTGCATTGAGCCCGGGTCCCAGCCGAATGTCTCTCTACAGCCAGTCTGGGAGAGCCCGGAGCTCCCATATCATAGGGACAGCAGCCAAAATCACGGAGACACAGGGTGGCACCTGAGGTCACCTTGGCATTCATGGGCTGCAAATCCAGTGACACCAGACAGCAGGCAGAGCAAGAGGCTGTCATGGGCTGAGCGAGTCCCCCTGCCACAGGGAAGTCCTGACCTGAGGAGCTGGGCCAGTTTGGAGGTTGGGCCCTGTCCTTGTAAGAGACGTTGGGGGCAGGCATGGTGGCAACACACCTGTCTCGGGGAGCCTGAGGCAGGAGGATGGCAAATTTGAGCCCAGCCTGGGCCCTCAGTGACTTAGTGAGACTCTGTCAGGGGCACAGCGAACAGGCCCCGGGCTCAGTTTCAGTACAAAGAAAAGCGGGGGAGAGCAAGAGGAAGGGGCTGAAAATAGAACAGAAAAAAGCGGTGGGAAGGGGAGGAAGAGCCCTCAGGCACAGAGCACGGCCCTGGGAGACCAGGGAGAGGTGCAGCTACAACCCGGGACTCAGGAGGGCCGGCACGCGACCCCGCATCCTGAGGCCCGCCCAGATGTCGGCCCAGGCCCCAGGAGACCACACCGGCTGGTCACCCAAGGCTGGGAGGGAGCACGGGCAGCCGCACGAGCAGACATGCCAGGCGTGTGCCTGGGGACGAGGGCAACATGAGTGCACACGCGCACACGCACACACTGGCCTTGGCACGCCCCAGCGGCTGTCAGTCAGCGTGGAGCCCCCTGCTGTGCACAGTCCCGACGGTGCAACCCATGGGGCACCCATGGCCGGGGGGTCCGGGGGTTCCAGAGATGATGTGTACCGGGCAGGGGGCAGATGAATGGGTGCCGGGGGCAGGGGTGGAGAAGGGGACACTAAGGGCAGCTCAGGCCACAGCTGCCCCACACCCGGCTGTGGCTCAAATCCACGGTGTCACTGCCACAGAACATGCACCAGAAGGGAGGGGACACCGCTGCTCACGGGCTGGACCACGACAACCCAAGGGCAGAAACCAGAGAAGGGGACATCGCAGGTGTTCGCGCGTCCCTGCAGATGTCAACAGTTACCCAGTAAATGAGGAGGGACCGCGCTGCACAGAGGCTGCCCGGGCAGAAGCGCAGACTCGGGAGGCAGAGATCGGAGGACGGAGCTCTCCCGGGTTTCAGAGTCCAGTCATCTCCGTACTGTTAGAGGCCGGCAGAGACTGGGCAGCCTGGGCCCTGGAGTGGAAGGGTCCTGTGGAAGCCGGGACCTCCCAGCCTGCGGGGCGCGGACGGTGCAGTCTGGAGCGTGATTTCCTGCTTTTGACAAATGAGCTGCAGTTACACAGGAGGCATCCGCGGTGGCCTTGTGGCACTGGCAACTCTCTCCCCGGGAGGCCTGGGCTCCACTGCTGCCCTGAAGGCCTGTGCTCACCAAGCCCTGTGCCCCTGCTCCCTGAGTGCAGCTGTGGTTGTTGGGCAGGGCTGCCCAGCACTTGCCTACAGGGAGCCTAGCCAGGGGGCAGGGCTGTGGCCCAGGGCTGGCTGGCATGCAGTCCAGTGCCAGGGGAGCAGCGCAACACCTTCCTCACAGACAGCAAGCCCCCACCTCCGGGCACTGGGGCACCACGGATCTCCAACTGCCCGGCAGGAGCCTCTTCCCATCTCCTTCCACGGTCCCCGCACTCCCACGGGCCCAGGCACCAGATGCCCTCCCCTCCCCAGCCTGTTCACAGCACCTGGCTGGCCCAGCCCACCTCGATGTCCCATTGGCCCTCATCTCACCTCCACCAGTCCTGGGCACTTGGAGCCTCCTTCAGCACCCCATGAGCACAAGTCTCCAATCTCCAGTCTTCACCCAATTGGGGCCTAATCTTCTCCCCACAAACCCCTCCACATCTCTGCCTCGCTGCTCCTCCCACCCTACTGCTCTCTTTCCTACCCCAGGGCATTTGCACATACTGCTCCCTCCCTGCACCGGGTCCCAGTAATGTGCCCTTGTCTGCTCCAGGTACACTTTGCATCATCACTGGTAACCGACTGAGTGCACACTGGCGAGTGTGACTCCTCAGTCCATATCCTCCTGACAGCCGGGGCTTCCTGGAAGAGCAGACACAGGGACCAGCCCTGGAGGCCACAGGCAGCCTGCAAACAGTTCGGGGGGACGATGTGAGACATGGCCATGGCCAGCGTGGAGACCAGACGCATCAGGAAGGGCCAGCACAGAGCAGGGACCCCGCAGGGACCGGAAGCTCCCCCGTGGTGGGCCTGGGAGGCCCCACCTGCCCTGGGTGTCTGCAGGGAGGCGGCCTCCTCCCGGGGCCAGAGCTGAGGGAGGACACCGTGGGGCTGGAGGCAGGGTCAGGATGGCGCTCGGGTCCTCAGCACTGCCATCCCACCCCTGGGGCAGAGCAGCCAGGGCCCGAGGGCCCAGGCAGCCAAGGGTGCAGCAGGCACCACCATGGGGTGGCAGGGGAGCGGCCGCCCTTGCAGAACAAGAAAACCCTGCTGGTCAACGGGAACGGCAGGGAGGCCTGGAAGCGCCTGGGCTGCCATTCACCTCAGCCCTATTTCTGGACGGTTTCAGAGCGCCTGGGCTTCTCTCACATCCCACAAGCCTTTGCCCGGCCCAGGCCCGGGGTGTCAGGGTACGCGGTAGGCCTGTCCCTCACTGTCCCACGCAGGCAGGCGAGATGGGCAAGGCGGCCTGGCTGTGGCCGAGGAGACACCACCATGACCCGGCTAGACAGCTGCGGGGCACAGCCGGGGGTCGTCTTTCCGGCCTGCTGAGAACAAAGGCCCTGTGTGCACCCCGGGCAGGCCCAGGAGCACAGAGCCCCTTTCATCACCATGGCCCCTCCCAGGGCCACGGGGCCTCAGGGTGGGTGACGCTGCTGACGCAGGGAGTGACTCCAAGAACCAGCCAGGGTCTGGCCTGCACCGGGGACGGGCTCTGCCTGGATGGCCGTAGCTCCCCTCACTCATGGCCCACCCAGAGCCCAGGCACCACCGACCAGAGCCCCGGCAGGACCAGGACTTTGCCAACTGGGTGCAGAGACCTCTCCAAGACAGAAGCAGCTCCAGGAGGACACAGGGAAGCCCAGCACAGGGCCAGAAAGCCAGGGGACACAGCCACCCAGCGCCCCAGAGGGCAGGGCAGGGGCTGCAGCACCACCCAGGGGACCACAGCCCATGGAGGACTAGGGGCCACAGGCACCACGGCCCATAGGACCATCATTCATGGGACCAGAGCCCACTGGGCACCACAGGGAGTGGGGAGGGTCCTCCGTGGTGACATCTGCAGATGGAGGTGACATCCGTCCTGGGCAGCCATGTGACCAGCCGCCCACAGCTGCCTCTGCTTGGCCACAGTCCAGTCCCTTGGTCCCTGCCACGCCGGTCCAGGCCAGTAGCAGCCTCCTCCACGTGGCTGCACGGGGCTTCCCAAGGCGGGGGCTGTGCTCACCTGCCACCACCAGGGGCCCGCACAGCAGTGACCATGGTGTCACAAGCGGAACATGCCGGAGGCTGAGACTCCTCTGACAGCAAAGCACAGGGCATCGGCTTCACCGTGCCTTCCACTGTCGGGGCCAGCACAGGCAGGAGCAGCCGGCACCGTCCCCAGCGCTCAGCCCAGGACACCCCCGGGCCACCGCCGCAGGAATATCCCAGCTGCCCGACAGCGGGAGTGCGAGCAGCTGCCCCGCCTGGGACCCAGGCAGCTGGAGCCCTGAGCAGGTTCCCCAGCAGTGTGTTGGCGTCACCAG
>NW_022900936.1:1251848-1321672 GCF_012274545.1 Fukomys damarensis
CCGGAGGCTGAGACTCCTCTGACAGCAAAGCACAGGGCATCGGCTTCACCGTGCCTTCCACTGTCGGGGCCAGCACAGGCAGGAGCAGCCGGCACCGTCCCCAGCGCTCAGCCCAGGACACCCCCGGGCCACCGCCGCAGGAATATCCCAGCTGCCCGACAGCGGGAGTGCGAGCAGCTGCCCCGCCTGGGACCCAGGCAGCTGGAGCCCTGAGCAGGTTCCCCAGCAGTGTGTTGGCGTCACCAGAGACCCCCCGTCGTCCCCCCTCACATACACTTCAGGAAGGATCCTGAGCAGCTCCCAAGGGCCCCGCTGCAGCATCGAGAGAAGTCCTAACTGCCCGGGATCCATGTTTCTGAAGAGAAGCAGACAGAGCCATGTGCTCTATGCTAGAGACAGAAAAGGTCTCGTGAGCCGTGTGCTGCAGAGGGATGATGAGCTGCAGGGGTGGGCTTGGGCGGGAGGGCAGGAAACAGCTGCAAAGAGATCTGAAGTGGGGCAGGAGGGAGTCACAGAGGTCCTAGAGGGAGAGCAATCCCGAAGGGGATGCAGGACTGGTTGCTGAAGAGCAGCAAGGGACATGGGTGCCAAGCAGCAGAAGGGGCTCAGAGGGCTCAGCACCCAAGGGCCCAGGAGGTCTGCGAAGCTCCTGAGTGCCCGGTGAGGGGCACATTTCAGGGAAGACAGGAAATGTGCTGAGGCAGCTCCTCCACCCAGCAACTCTGCCTGGAAGATGGCCATGCTGTCCCCAGGGCATCCACGCGCCCACTGGGCACTGTGAGGAGGGGCAGCAGGCGCCCAGATGGGCTCTGACTCCTCGGGAGGTGGCTGGCAGGAAGAGGAGGACATCCAGCCTGCAGAGCGCCCGACGTGGGGAGCAGAGACGGGGCCTGCAGTCACATGAGACAGCGTGTGCAGCGCCCCTGGGAAAGTGAGAGCCCTCGCACATGCAGATGTTGGAAACCCAAGGAAGCCACGTGCTCAGGACCAAGCCAGAGGCAGACGATCACGGAGACATCGCTGGCCACAGGGACGCAGTGGTGGCCTCAACTCACCATGGAAACAAAGACAGGCATGGGCTCAGTGCCAACCTGCAGGCAGCCCAGGCCGGGTACGTAGAAGGCCTGGTGGGGCGAAGGGGAAGAGGGGGCCCGGGGGCAACCTCAGGGAGCAGACAGGGGCAGAGGGGTCCCAGAGCCCCTGTCCCAGGAGCCCACTGCTGCCCCGCCAAGCCCCTGATCTGCCCGGGACAGTGTGGGCTCAGCCAAGCTGGCCGAGGCCCTGGCACCTTCCCTTGGTGCGGCCCCAGTCAGAAAGTCGATCCCCTCACAGACCCGCAGTGTCTGAGGGGCCCTGCAGGCTCAGTCCACACAGGTCCATCTGAGCCACAAGGGGCACAGCCGGCTGGGAGCCTGGGTTGTGCGTCCTGCATTGGTCAGTGCTAGAGATGCTGATGGCCTTCGAGAAAAGGACGGAAGTGACCCATGGGCTCACATCCGGGTGGCTTGGGGGGCACCTGGACCGCAGGGCAGCAGGAGGAAGCCTTTGGCCAGCTCGCGGATGTGGAATGACTAGCCCTAAAGTTATGGTCTGGGGCCACCAAGAATATGTGTTGTTTGGGCCTGGCCCAGGTGTTGGGGTCAGAACATCTAAAAATAACCTGTGACACCGGCTCCCACGCCGAGGCTCCCACCGTGACAAGGCTGAGCTGGGCTCTGAGCCCCTCATCCCCTTCCCACACCCCCACGCCGGCTGAGGGCATTGAGGGTGTTGCAGGAGAGAAGGGATGCAGGCCCCAGGGAGTGGCTGCAAGTGGCTTAGGGCAGCAGAACCCCTGCCTCAGGGCGCCAAGGCTGGAGAGAGCCTTATAAGGCTCCTGGTCAGCACCAACACCAAGAATAGCCCAGCCTTGCCTCGGCCAGCCGGCGCCAAACAACCAAACCCCTGGTCAAGCCCGCGCTGGCTACTTCCTTCCTGCCGAGGCTGGGGGTTGGGGCTGGGGACACTGCTGGCTGCTCTGTGGCACATGCACACGTGCTCACTGTGCTCACATTCACACTTGCACACGTGTCCACACGCCCAGAGGGTCACCCCCACCCTCAGTGTCCTGGGATCCACAGGACACCTGCCACCTCCTGTCCTGATGGCCGTGGAAACAGAGGACACTGACCCTGCCTCCACATGAGGCCTGGACAGCAGCCGGGGTGGTGGCCTGACAGGAGGACAGGCACAGGGGCAGAGGCTGCAGATCCTGGCCTCACCTCTGCACACCTTGGCTGGGCCCACTCTACAGCACCCGAGGACATCAGCGCCCACCAGGCAATGCCCAGCATGGGCAGGCACTTCCACTGGCCCCAAAGGGCTCAGTGCAGAAGACAAGCACAGCCCTGGCACACTGGCCCTGGGCATGGCTGGAGCAGGCTCTGCCTGGAGGGTGCAGATCAGGGAGCCAGGCCCCACCAGCCACATCCTCAGCCTGCTGGCAGGTCAGGCTGCGCTCTGGCCGGTGTGCAGCGGAGTCTGCTGGGCGTGGTACGCCTGCCACTGCGCCTTCTCTGGGCCATGTCTGCCAGAACCAGGCTGCTTGTCCTCTGCGTGAGTTCTAAGGGTGTCTGCATGCTCCAGACAGCGTGTGCTCCCTTATCGGACGTGTCTTTCATGAACACTCCCTTCCAGTCCCTGCGGCTTCTTTCTCCGGCATCCTCTTTTGCAAGGTGGGGTTTCGGTTTTAACAACGTGCGTCTGACCCTAGATGTGTTCGGTGTCACATCTACAAAGTCGTCCTCAGGCCCACAGTCACCTAGGTTTGCCTGTGTTCTCTGCTAGGGGTTCCACTGTTTTGCACCGTGCAGATCTGCAGCTGCTTTGAGTGAACGAAAGCACGGGGTCTGGGAGGCCTTTAAGTTTTGCACAAGGTGCCCAGGTGCCCAGGTGTCCCACAGGGTTTGCTGAAAGGACCCGGAGCTGTTCTACCTGTTCCTTCCTCTGGCACTTCCTGTCGTCAGGTTCCCCGAGCTCCAGGCACTCGGTGAAGACGACGCCAGCCATGTCTCAGTCTAGGGAGGCACCGCACCATGGTCCTCAGTGCTCCTCTCTGGACGCCTGTGCTGTTGTCACCCCGCCCAGTAGCCATGCAGGGGACAACGCAGAATGGTCCCATGGGAGGAAGCGGTGCCCTGAGCCGCATGCGTGACCCAGTCTGTACAGGGTCAGAGGCCCAGGGGCTTCCAACAGGGCTTGGACGCCAAGGGCTGAGCCCCGGTGGCCGTCCAGAGAACCACACGGCCCTGGACTATGCGCTTCTAAATGGAGGCCAGGGTGGGAGCTGATGTGCGAAGCCCTCACTGGGGTGTCCTGGAGACTCTGGGGACCTGCCGCTCCCTTCCAGGGCAGAGGACATAACCTGCTCACAGGCAGAAACAAGACCCCAGGGTGGCGGAAGGCCCAGATCTGAGCCTGCGCTCAAGTGCTCCAGAGCGGCACGCCTCGGTCCGGAGCCCCGTGCAGCTGACAGACCTCCGCTGATCTTGGCAGGAAGGGTCACAGGAAGTGAGAAGCGGGTGAGACTGTTTAGTCTTCTGTCTTTTGCTGACTCCGGGAAGGGCTGGGGTGCCCGGCCACGAGCTGGGATCCACGGGGCTGCTCTGCAGGGCCCACATGTGGGACCCTCGCCCGACTGAAGATGTGGTCCCTGCTCGGGGCTCTGGACCAGCTCCACCCTGGTGGGTGGCACCGTGTGCCAGCGGGCCAGGTGGCGCCTCGTCCAGAAGCCCGCTGAGCACGCGCTGCCGTGCCTCTCCATCCTCCTCAGCGCTGTGTCCACACTGTCACGGCCTGGGCACGGAGGGCTCTGCCCACCTGGCTGGAGGACATCGTCCTCGAGGGCTGGGACCACCAGACGCCCTGCTGAGCCTGACATCGCGCTCGCACAGCTGACACCCACAAGTATGGTGTTGCAATCCTAGTATTTACAGGGCTCCTCTCCACAGCCCAGTGTGCTATAAACACACAGGGCCCCGCTCTGGGCTGCGTCACTGCGGTTTAGGGGGACAGATCCAACCACAAGTTCCCGGCTCTGCTTCGACGCCCTCATCCTGAGACTGTGTCCAGTGGGAGGTGGCTGGGGTCACCCTTTCCTGCTGAGAGCTTTGGAGGGAGGGAGGCCCTGGACGCCACCATGACAGCAGCTGTGCAGAGTGTGTGTGCACGCCTGTGTGTGCAAGTGTGCCCGACATCCTCACAGGCAACCTGCACCCCCTCCTGGACAGCACCGCACCTTTCTGCATGCCTCTGCACGTGTTTTGTGTGCACGCGTGCTTACGTCCTACTGGTGTGCACCTGTGCCCGGACACACACATGTACCTGTGCACACCGCCCAGGCCCATCTGGCACGAAGCTGGTGAAGGCCGAGGCTGTGGCTGGCACAGCCTCCCCTGGTCACGGGTGTGACCCTGAGCGGGGGCCGGGCTGGGGTCCTGGCCAGACACCTTACCCCAAGTGAATGGCAATGCCAGACGCAGCTGGGGGACATGGTTCCCAGGCCCCATCACGTCCCAGAGAGGCGGAGGATGGGGGCCGAAACATGACAGGGAACAAGGGCCCTTTGTGCTGTGGACGATGGCCCTGCTGCCCAGACCAGAGCTTCCCCCAGCACTGGAGCACAGCCTGCATCCTCCAAGCTACCCTGGGCTCGGGGGCGGGGACCCTGGCTGTAAGGGAGGCTCCCTCTCCCCAAGGGACACTTTCAGGTCCCCTGTTCACACACAGCGCATTTGCGATGACTGGCCGGGCTCTGGACCCGTCAGAAGAGTGCCTGGGCCCTCGAGGAGCCCTCGGCCTCCCCACTGCCTGACCAGCATGCTCAGGTCCAGAGTGGGGGAAGGAATGCCCCTCTAGGAGGTACCCCACCTGGTTTTGGAGGAAGCCAATACCTCAGAAGACTGGTACACGAAGAGCAGGAAGCCAGGGCCCCAGTGCTGGGGGCCGAGGCCAAGACCGAGGCTAAGGCAGCAGCAGGATCGGTGTCTCTGCTTCCAAGATGGCGCTGCACTTGGCACCCTCACAGAGCAGTCCTCATCCCGCAGGGCACAGCACTGGGGCCTGCACAGGACGCTGGAGGGCAGGCACAGGGGCCAGGCCCACGAAAGGGACAGAGAGCCCCCACCTAGCCCTGGAAATGCAGGTCACGTAGGTGGCGTTGCCATGTCACCCACTCACAGGAAAGGAGGTCTCTGCTGGGCAGGAGGGGTCGGGGGAGTGGAGGCCTTGCCAGGACTGCGCAGCCTCGCTGTGCCCTGCTGGGGATGGGCAGTATCAGAGGATGGCTGTGGGGAGGCCGAGTTCACAGAGGGGACACACGGAAACCCACAGCACAGGCGGCAGCACAGGACTCGGGGTGCAGAGGCCCTCAGATGCCTTTGTCCCCCGCTCGGTTGAGCTGTGCTCCTGAGTGGCCTGGGTGAGGCTGTTGTCCCTGGAGACCACAGGCAGCAGTGGGGAAAGCAGGGCTGCATGGAGTGGGAGTGGCAGCTCAAGGGGGTTCCCAGGCCCTGGAAGCCCGGCCGCTGCTCAGCGTCCTTTCCTGGCCATCTCAGGTCCTAGCTTTCCCAGCTTCAGGACATCAAGATGGAAAGTTGTGGTTTTCAAGTCTGTTGAGGGGGATGACAAACAGCATTCCAGCCCTGGGGGTGTGCGGCTTGCAGGACTGGCCAGCTGCAGAAAATTCCAGGGAGCACATGCAGCGCAGAGGGCTGGGGGGGTCCTTGGACGAGCTGTGGGGCTGCAGGGATGAAATTCCCGCTTTTGGTCCTTATCGTCCATGCTCAGGAGGCCTGTGCCTATCTCAGGGTGTGTGGCCGGAGCCTGACAGGGTCCGTCAGCCTGGACGCCAGCCCCAGCCCTGGCTGAGGGACCCTGACTGTTGGACATGGTCCTGGCCCTGTGACACCAAAGCCCACCCGACTGGCACACTGCCTCTCACCCTCAACCAGCTCTGGCCGACCTTCCCACCAGCCGTGGCCGGGGGGGGCGCTCCCGGAGCTGGGCACAGACAGGCAAAGAGGACAGACAGACAGGCAGAGGCTGGAGACAGGGAGACAATGGCGGCGACGGAATCCAGATGCCCAGATTGCACCTGTCTCCTCCACTCTGCTTGTTGGCCTCCTCCAAAACCCTCTTGGCCTAAGGCCCCCACCCGGTTCGGTCGCCTGTAGCAACCTGAGGCCCCCAGCCAGCATGGAGAGGGAACCTCGGCCTGGGACGCTTGGTCTGGGCATTTGGGCACCCCCCACGCTTGCTGTTGTAACTGCCCCCTTCTTAGCCTTTGATATTTGCCACAAATTCCATTCTGATGGTGAAGCCACCCGGGTCCTGTGTCCCTGCTTGGGGTGTGAGTCCAAGCCCGTGGGGAATATTCGCCCAGTGGGACCACCTGGTCTGGGAGGGTCCCACAGAGGAGGTGTGGGAGCTTCTCCAGCCACCCCAACCCAAGGCGCGTTCCTGTGAAGCCGGGCCACCCTCTGCCTGCAACGCCCACTGACCACGTCTGCGCCACCTGCAGGGCACCACTAGCAGCCCACCTCGGCTTCCTTCCTCTGAGGAGCTTTCTGCACATCGCCACCCTCCGCCAATGGGCACAGGAGCACGTGCAGTGACTTTAGACGGGGCCTTTAGGGAAACCTCTGCAGTCGCCCGTGTAAATGCTCTTTTGTCTGCGCCATCAGACATAGCCCGTCTCATGTCGGAGAGCCCAGTTGTATGCTGCAAGCAAGGAAGGTAACAAAGTGGAGGGAAGGGACTTGGGGACCACAGCACCGCACCCCAGCTCCCATGACAAGCACACAGAGCACGTGTCTGCCGTGTCCCCCGAGGTCCTCCCAGGGTCCTGGCATCAGGGAGAGGTGGCTGATTTTGCCCTCACAGAAGACACCTGGCAGTTGCCTTCCACAGGTCAAAGGGAGCCAGGGGGACAGGAGCAAGAGATACAGGTTTGTGAAGCTGCCAGGTACCTAAAAGCCAGACAAATGGGTCATTTCCTGAGAAACTGGAACGTACCACTCAGCTCAAGTAGAAACAGGAAACCCATTGGCCCCATGAAGAGGGACTGAAAACACAGCAGTCAAAAGAGGCTCCAGACTCTGGACAGTGCGTGACAGGCCCGGCCCCTGGGAATGATGTGCAGGGAAGGACGGAGCCTCCTTCTGGGCCAACCACACCTCTGGGCCTGTTTCCTCACTTGAGCTCCTCAGATGGTCACGAAAACAGTAGCCAACACAGGGTAGGCTGGGTGAAGATGTAACTCACAGGAAATGAATTCGAGGAATCGCGTCCGGGCATGGTGACACTGGACTCAGGAGAGGCCGTGAAGGGTCAGGTCAGCCCAGCGGGAGTGGAAGCACCCTGTTCCCTTCTTCATAGCTCACCAACAGGTGGAGACACAGCTAGCAAGGCCAACACACACACACAGCCACCTTGCTTATAACCAGGTCACTACTGCCCTAAATAAAAGTACCAGCAGACAGGGCCCAGGGCCCAGGAGCAGCACGCTGCCCGCAGGAACGCACAGATGTGACAGCCCGGGGATCATTCACACCATCACTGCATGACAAGGCTTGAAGGGGGACCGCGAGCGTGTCAGACAGTTCCCCAAGCCCCAGCATCAACGTGGTGACTCTGGGGCAGCAGGACCTGCCCCCCTCCTGTGTCTGTGCCCTTAGGAGCCTGCCCTGCATCTTCTGCCTCTTGGGGGCCTCGGCAGGTGGGGGAGGGGAGACCGTGCCCGACTGCAATCTCATGGTCTCCGCCTTGGCGCCTGGCTCTCTCTGTGCTGCTCGTGCTGGCAAGGAGGCTGGGCCATGCAGCCTGTCCATGCCTCTGTGAGGCTGACCTCCGGAGAAGTCCTTGGAACCAGCCCTCCCAACGTAAACACACGCTGTTTAGGAAAGCACATTGCGCACTTTTTGACATTTGCCATTGTTTTGCTCCCAGAAAGCCCTGTGGGACTCCCATGTTTTTTTTTTGTTTTTTTTTTTTTTTTGAGACTCCTACCTTCTGTGGCCTGCTCACCCCAGGAAACCCGTCCCCAGAATCCAGCTGTGGGGAGAACCCATCCTCTGTGGGGCCCGGGACAGCCGCAAGCTGTCCTGTGGCATTTAGAGCCAAGTCAGGGCCAAGTCACTCTCAAGAGCACTTGTAGGAATGGGCGCCTTGTTTCATTTTCACTAACAGACCTGGGGTGGCCTCCAGCCTGGGGCCTCTGCTTCAGGACACAACTGGTGACAGACAGCGGGGGGACAGCTGGGTGGTCACACTTCAGGGCTCACTGGATCCCTCTATGCCTGAGGAAGGGCCCTGCTGGCCCTAGAAGTCAGGTTAAGGATGCCTGAACTGGGCAACCCAGCAGAGGTGCCAGCCTGACCCCGTCTCACACCAGCACCCTGAGCTGCACCAGCTGCCTCTCTGATGACCCCTTGGTCACTGGGTGGCCTGGTCTGCGGCACCTCCTCAGCTGGGGAGCCCTGGGCTGACCCCGAGGGCATCCTGGCAGCTGTCTGTTCCAGCCACAGGTGCTGCAGACAGGAGCTCTTGCTCTGCGCTGACTCCTAAGCCCCCTCCTCCTTCGACTGCCAGGGACGAAACACAGTTTTCCTACCAGAGGGTGTGGCGTGCAAGGAGCGAGTCCGCATTAGGCCCAGGAACTCCAGTGCCCAATCCTGGCCCCTGAGTGACAGACCAAGGAGCAGGGCTACAGGGGCTATGTATTCTGTGCCAGTGCCCCCAGGACAGCCACTGCTCCAGGGTCCCTGACCACACCTTTCATGGTTCCCATGTCCAGCCACTGCCAATGTCACCTCTTGTGACCTTGTGCCAAGTGCTTGCTGTGTCCACTTCCTTATAACTTTGGTGTGGTATCTGATGTCCCCAAGCTATCTCTCAGCCCTGTCACCTTCACAGCCCATGTGCCTCCTACCCTCCCACCCTCACTCCAGGGCCACCCCAATTGTGCGTGAACAAGACTCTGATATGAGGACAGGAATGGGCAAACCATCCCCAGGAACAGAACCCCGGCCACAGTCCCTCCATCTGTCCCTCCTCTGAAGAGGACGCATGCCCACCCCACCCTGCAGCCCTGTGCCCTGCGGCCAGGATCCAGAATCCTTCCTCCTCAGATGCCTGGTCCTCACAGCTGCCGTGGCCTGGGTGGGAGCCCTGTCCCTGTCCCTGTCCCTGCACTCGGGCTGGGGTGCTGACCCTTCGGAACTCTGTGGGGACAGACAAGAC
This sequence comes from Fukomys damarensis, assembly GCF_012274545.1. Lineage (NCBI taxonomy): Eukaryota > Metazoa > Chordata > Mammalia > Rodentia > Bathyergidae > Fukomys > Fukomys damarensis. The sequence goes on from NW_022900936.1 coordinate 1,261,128, forward strand.
ATCAGGGCCCAGAGGGTGTCACAGTACAGGTGCTGCCAGGTGTGGTCTGAGGACCTATGAGTTGCTCCTGCCTGGGCATGGGTCACGGGTGTTCCTATCCTTGGGAGCTGGGGCAGGTGGAAGTAAGTGGCACAGAGACCACAGCTGAGCTGAGTTCCTAAGGACAGGCATGCATGCGTGTGTGTACGTGTATGTGTCTGGGTGTTCACGCCACACAACCTTGGGCAGAGGGCAGGAGAGCTCGGTGGGAGAGAAGCCTCCTTCCGCCCTCTTGTGGTGGCATCAGGTGGCAGCTACTGTGGGTTCCAGGGAGCCTTCCCTAGAGTCCCCAGGTTGTGGGCCCCTAGTGTGGGGAGAGGGGCCTTTTCCAGGTCCCCTGTGTGGGCACTGCATCATGACAAGTGACTCAGACACCCTCCCAGTGCCATCCTGCCACAGCCACAATCCAGGGGTCAATGGCCAGCTCACCAAAGCCTTGGGGGGGGTCCCAGAGCCAGAATGGGCCCGTGAGGCGTCCCTGATGGGGTCTCCTATTTCCAGAAGCAGCAGCAGAATGGCCAGGGGCAGAGTCTGCCCCAAATCTTACTACCTTGAGTGGACTCCCCTGGCCTCTGCCTATCAGGAGTGGACACTGTGGCCACCCTGTTGTAAGCCAAGCAGCTCCTTAGCAAAGCAGGGTGGGTCCTGGGGTGGAGTCTGGGCAGGGATAGAGCCACTGCAGGAAACGCTGAGTGGTTTGCCTCTGTGGTCTGGGGCTCTCCTCGGGGAGGGGCTGCGGGTGCCTCTCACAGCCCAGCACTCAGGTCTTCTTAAAAGGGCAAGTATGTAGCTGGGTGTGGTGGTGCATGCCTGTAACCACACCACTCTGGGAAGCTGAGGCAGGAAGACCGCAGGGTCAAATTTAAGCCCAGCCTGGGCAATTCAGCAACTTAGCAAGACCTTTAGAAAAATTTAAAAGGCTGGGATACAGCTCAGAGCAGATGCCCTGGGTTCAATCCCCAAGACTTCCAACCCCCAAAGGAAGTAAGACTCCATTCTCAGACATCCCACAGGCTCCTCTGCAGCCAACACAGCCAAGAGGGGCCACTGCCCTCCAGCTGTGCATCCTGGCCCGGCTCCTGGCAGCAAAACCTCAAGGGGAGACACCCCGGAAGGACTCTGTGTTCAGGGACTGGACACGCTGAGCCCTCAGACTGCAAGTGGGCCACACACAGAGGGTCCCAGGCCCCAGTGCACCAGGAAGGCCCAGCCGGGAAGCACCCAGCCACTGTCTGTCCAAGTACCTGACTGACACAGGCCGAGAGGAACCAGCCAGCCAGGTCTTCTACTGTGCCTCTGAGGGCTAGACAAGAGGCTGGTGCAGGCAGCAAGGGCTCCCCGGAAGAGCAAGTGTCCACGACCTCAAGGGGCTCAGATCCAGGTACACAGCACAGGACTGAGCTGCACAGCCGCCACAGTTCATCTCTGTACGAAACGGCACCCCACCTCTCCACTCTTTCTGTGTTCTGACCAGGACTCCCCTAGACCAGGCCACCAGGGAACGTCGCTGTTCAGGGTGTGGACAGAAACTGCCCAAAGCAAGCTCTTTACCGCATCTGCAATCCAGAGGACAGCTGGGGTCTGGGATCAGGTGCAGTCAGACCGGGACTCCTTAACCTGGTCAAGGTGACTGCGCCTAGGTGATTTCAGGGCTGGGGACCCCGTACTCAGGGACCAGCGAGCCGGCGGGCACCCAGAGCCCGGGCCTGGCAGACAAGGACGCTGTCCCCCACCGGCGGCATCACTCTCCCAGATAGCACAAGGAGCAGGTCCGGGTCATCTCGGGGAGACACGATACTCGCTGGGCGACGGCCTTCGGGCCAGCTACCCGGGGCACCACGCGGCCCTGTTCCGGGACTCGGACCAGAGCCCGGCGCCCCAGGCTCCGCCCATTACCCGCGGAAAGCTCAGGGCGCAAGCGCGAGGGCGGGGCCTCCCCGCGTTGCCGTGGCTACAGGCGACGCGCTCCGCGGGGGCGGAAAAAGTGCTAGCTTCCGGGACAGACGCCGGGCTGCCGGAATTGCGTGGCCGCCGGGGCCATGGCGGCGCTCGCCGTCGTCTGCCTGCTGGTCCAGGCTGCTTCCTGGCCGCTGATCACGGCCTCGGGCGAGTTCTGGCCCGGCCAGTCGGCAGCGGACATCCTGTCGGGGGTGGCGTCCCGCAGACGGTAAGCGCGTCCGTCTGCGCGCGCGACGGGGATGGTTGGTCAGCGGGTAGGGTCACTGGGGTCGCGGTCAGCGGTGGAGTCGCTGGGGCTGCAGTCCACGGGTGGTGGCGGTGGGTGAGGATCTGCCCTTCCTGGCCGGCCCATCCGCGGTGGGCGTGGGGCTATCTGCTCCCCTCCTTTGGCGGTTAAGGGGCTGTGGCGCAGACTGGATCTCAAGCCGGTGCCTGCGTGGGACGTGGGGATGGAGATGCCCAGGCCCATACCAAGGCCGGCGGTGATAGGGTTGGCACGGAGGGTCAGGGGACCGGACTTGGTGAGGACGTCGGTCCCCATGTTCGGGACCCCTGAGTTCTCTGAACCGGGTCCACACCTCACCCAGGATGTGGCCACCAACTGTATGCAACATAGGAGAGCCCAGCTATTGCCAGACCCCAAAGAAATGTGCCAAAATTAATAACATCACCAGTCATTTCACTATTTCTGTTTTGAAACATACCTTATGTTGATTTAAAAAAACCTCTTTAACACGTAACACATTTATTATTTAAGTTACTTAAAACATGTTTCTAGCTTTAACTTCTGACACAGGAACTAGCAGGAGAGTTAACTCTCCTAAACCACTGCCTTTTGGGGCCCTGAGTGACTCAGGGGTCCTTAGACCTGGCACTCTTGAGAGACTGCTGGCACTGCACATCGTTAACTAGCCTTAAGGTGTCTGCTCCTTGGACTTGGGGGGCTCGCTGTGGAAACGGTGGGAAGCAAGGCGCCGAGCCGCAAAGGGAGCTGTGTCCCAAGCAGGGCCTGGCTCAGGAGCCCCACTGCCCCGTTCAGGTACCTCCTGTACGACGTCAACCCCCCAGAAGGCTTCAACCTCCGCAGAGACGTCTACATCCGTGTGGCCTCCCTGCTGAAGACCCTGCTGAAGAGTGAGGAGTGGGCGCTTGTCCTGCCCCCTTGGGGCCGACTCTATCACTGGCAGAGTCCCGACATCCACCAGGTCCGCATTCCCTGGTCTGAGTTTTTCGATCTTCCAAGTCTCAACAGAAACATCCCTGTCATCGAGTATGAGCAGTTCATTGCAGGTGAGGCCTGGTGCGAGCTGGCAGCGGTGGTGTAGCAGAGAGCAGTCCTCCTCCGTCCACATCGTCACCGTCAGGCCTGCTGCAGGGCTACTCCGGCTGAGCCCCGCTCCCTTCCCCAGCCCACCAGCTCCTTTCCAATTTCTCAGCAGACAGGGCCGAGGTGTCTGGAAGCAGCCAGGTGCTCCAGAGCTCGTGTGAAAGCAGGGACCTGGGTGCCTCCCCAGAGGAGAGGCTCTTTTGGCTTGCCGTGCTGGGGGTGGCTTCTGTCAGACACCTCTCATCTAACTCTGCTGCTTCCTCTTTCCTTTTCCATCTTTCTGACAGGAATAAAGCTTTTCTTAGTGTAAGGACAAATTTTATTTATTGCCCTTTGCCTGCACGGTCTCCTAATTAATTTGGCTTGATCCGCTAAAAGAACGTCCACCAGCCTTAAATAAGTACAAAAGGGAAAGTTTATTGAAGGATATGCGCATACAGAAAACAAAAGTAAGAATGGAGAGGACAAAGAGAGTCCTCTAACAGCAAGAGGGACTCTATCCGGGAAATTACCCTTAGGCTCTCTGGCAACAACACCGGAATGTTGGAGGAATTAGGTGCATCACCCGCAACACAGCACGGGTCTCTTCAGCAATCCCTTCGGCTACAGGTCTCAGTCCCGGGCGTAAGACAGCAGCAGCAGCCTGGGCTAGGTGGGCTGTTTATATAGCTCTCTAGACAAAGGTAGTAAAACTACCTGTACTTTTGGCGCGGAAAAAGGTGAATGTGCTTGCAGTCACGTCCCAACCAGGCCCTGGCCTGGGGTCCGGGAGGGGCGGAATGCATCACATTCCTTATCTTGATGTTAAGAACATCTGGTCTTTTTAACAAAGTCCTTCCTGCTTTTTTCCAGGGAACTGGCCAGGTATCCAGGGAAAGAAGAGGTGAGCTAGTGATTATGCGCCTTAGAGAGCCGAAAGCCTTAACCCAAGCCTTTCCAACTTAAAGTTTTAACTTTCCTTACACTTAGGACAAAGCATTTAGAGCTCACTGGCTTTAGTTGCAAGAGGGAGGCCTGGAAGCACAGGAGAGGAGCTGGAGAGGCCCAGCTGGTGTGCAGCGGGCCGATGGGCAGGGCTGGCCGTGTTCTCACCGTGTGGCACACTCGCCCCCATGGTGCCTGGGCTCTCCAGGGTTTTTCCCGTTCGTGGTTCTGGCTGTCCCTCTTGCCCCCAGGATTGGTGGCATCACCAGGACTGGTGCTCAGATGTGGCAGGCGGCTTCTCCAGCCTGGGTGGGAGCAGTGGGGAAGGAGACGCAGGCCCTCTTGGAGGTCTTGGGGGTGACTAGCAAGTGAGCCCGTTGTAGGGAGTGCGGGGCCCCTGGGTGTTGGGCAGGCACCAAGGGGGGCAGCCCAGGAGCAGAGGGAGGGGCGCTCAGCGGAGGAGTGAAGCAAAGGCACTGAGTGCAGCAGGGGTGAAGGCCGCCCAGCAGGGCCTGGGCAGAGACCAGGGCCACTGTGATGGGCGCTGGAGGGCGGCCGACGGCATTGCCCCCATGCCTTCCTCTAGTCCTCTTGGGAGCAGGCAGCATGGGAGAGCCGTGAGAACCCGTGCGGCGGCTCCCCAGGGGTCACAGTTGCAGACACGTTCCCCTGTTCTTCCACAGAGTCCGGCGGGCCCTTCATCGACCAGGTGTACGTCCTGCAGGGCTATGCAGAAGGCTGGAAGGAGGGTGCCTGGGAGGAGAAGGTGGACGCGCGGCCCTGCATTGACCCGCTGCTCTACTCCCAGGACAAGCATGAGTACTACAGGTAGCACTGCGGGCCCGGGCTCCCCAAGCACAACTCATGTTGCTCACCGTCCTGAGGCCCAGGCTGGCGGAGGCTACCTCCTATCCTGGTGCTGATGAGGGCACAGTCTTTTTCAAAGACCTCTGACCAGGACATGCTCGTCCCCCACCCCTTTATTTTGCAGTGCTGGGGACTAAACCCAGGGCTTTGTGGCCGCTGGGCAAATGCACTGCCACTCAGCTATAGCCCCAACCCCTTTTGAGCTTTTGCGACACTTTTTACTAAGTCGCTGCGTTGCCCAGGCTGGGCTCCAGCTTGCAGTCGTCCTGCCTCAGCCCCCGCCAAGTAGCTGTGATTACAGGTATGTGCCACCTGGCTTCACTGCCATTTCTGAGGCACTTGGGTGTGCACGTGAGTGGTGGCCTTATCTCAGTGTCAGGCGCCATCTGAAGCTCTGGTCTGTTACCTCCACAAGGAAAGGTCGTGTCAGCCTCCTGGGTGTGCAACGCTTCAGGGTGAGCTGACCTGAGAGGACAGCGCTGTTCTGCTGGTGCTGAGCCTCTGTCCTGCTCTTCCTCAGCTCCCCGGCTGTCCCTCAGGGCCCCATCCAGAGTCACAGTTGTTTCCACAAAAGCGTCCCCGCCCATGGGAGCCTCTCCTAGGGAAGGCAGCGGGTGTTATCCAGCGCGTGCACGGGTGTGTCTGGAGTCGCGTGTCCTCCTGGGAGAGTGAACTAGCTGAAGGAGACCAGATTTCCTTTCCCAGGGGCTGGTTCTGGGGCTACGAAGAAACCCGGGGCTTGAATGTATCCTGCCTCTCCGTCCAAGGCTCAGCGTCTGTCGTGGCCCCTGTGCTGCTGAGGAACACGTCCGCCCGGTGAGTTGCCTGGATCTTGACCTTCCCTGGCCGCAAAACCCCAGAGCTGGAGGAAGCCAAGAGCCCGAGCCCTGGGCTGTGCCAGGCCCAGCCCCACGTGCCCTTTCCAGGGCTGGGAGACGGGCAGCATTCACACTGGTCTTCTCCAAGCTCTCCCAGAGATGGCTGGGCTGCGGGGCTGGCCAGATGGAGGCAGAGCCAGGAGGCGCCCAGCAAAGGGCTGAGGCCAAGTGTAGGACGTGACAATCACCAGCTTGAGGGGTGTGCCTTGCTCTGTCCTGAGCATCTGAGGACCCCCAACCCTTACCTCTCTGGTCTGGGTGTCAGAAGGTGCTCCAGGGTCTCATAGCCCAGCGGGGAGGACGGTCACTCTCACTCGCCACTGGGGGGCAGTGCAGCCAGTGGGACCCAGGCGTCTGAGCCGCCTCTAGTCTGGATGCCCTCCAAGTGCTGCGATCTTTGCGTTTGCTGCAGGCTCCAAGTGGCTCTGGGAACCTGGGCTGTGCAGATGCCCTTTCTGTCCCCACGCCATGCTCTGGAGTCCCCCATAGCAGGCCTTCCCATTGTCCAAGACTGGGGTTTTTTTTTTCTGGTACTGGGTGTTAAACCCAGGAACTGTGGGACCCGCGCAGTTGCTGGTCCATTTTCTGACTTGCGCTTCCAGGTTGGGATGGAGCTGAGCCTGGGGGGAACTGTAGCAGAAGAAGGTTGAGGGCAACACCTCTGCTGGGCAGCAGGGACAGGAGACGCTGTGGGGGTCACTGTCGGCCCCACAAGTCCCAGGAACCCTCTGTAGGTGAATGGAAGACCTAGGGCCTGCAACTCTCAAGACAGCACTGTGGAAAGACCAGCCGCCTCAGTTAGGCCAAATGAAGGATTCCACCCACTGAAAGAAGAGCCAGCTTGTGAAGGAGCCAGCAAGGGACTCTGTTCCCAGTGTAGACAAAGTTCCTAAAGGTGGGAAGCAAAGTGACCAAAGGCAGGACGTGGCTCGTAGAAGCAGCCGCACCTGGCAGCGGGCATGAAACCTGCTTGGCCTCTGTAGGGGCAGCGCTGGCCCTGGCACTGGTGGAAGGAGGGTAGCAGTGGGCACCGTCCCGGGGCAGAGCCGGGGGCACCGCGGTCATCCTCGTGCACATAACCTGTGTGTACCTGACACGGGCCAGGATGTGACGGGACCCCCGGGCAGACACCCACCACCCTCAGCGGCCATGAGGGGAGGGAGACACATTCCAGACGAAATGCTACCAGCTGTGCAGACCGGCCAGTTGTGGCCGTGTCAGGGCTACAGAGCCAAGCAAAGCGGAGAAAACGGGTGCAGCTGGGTTTACATGCGCAGGGTGAGGGAACTGTGCGGGAGGCCCGAGCCCCTTCCAGGCTACGGGAGCTCACGGGTGCTGGCACGTGTGCCTCTGCCACCCCGTTTCAGGGCCGCACCATGTCGGAAGCAGCAGTGCCCGCCTGTCCCACCACGTGTGCGTGTCTCCCTTCTGCAAAACCAAGCGGATGCCGCTTCCCTGTTCTCCCCACTGCACCGCGGGGCTGGGTCTTGGGGTGCAGCGGTGCTGGAGAACGGAGCCTGCCCTGGCCGGGGTCCTCTGGTGGCTCCAGGTCTGCACTGCCCAGGGAAGACTGTAGAAAGGCCTTTGTGCCCCATGGGGCACAGGAACGGAGAATCACACCAGAACCTATGTGGCTGGGAGCAGGTGCGAGGCCTGCAGTGCTGGTCTCCAGCATGCGCTGGCTCTGGATTCACCTGTGAGATGCGGGCTCTGGTCTTATACTGTGTCCATCTGAGCACACTGAAAGCCTTTGAAATGTTAATTCCATCAAGAGCCAATGTAAAGTTTTACCTATTTTTTCTCTGCACAGATATAACCTTTTCATATAGTTGAATATATCATCCTGTTCATAGAGGTTTCTGGGTCTTTTAATTCTCCTGCTCCTACCCAGCCTCCCCAGGTCCTTCCTGTTCTGTATCATTGATGGAGAACCCTTTAGAGACGAGCGCCCAAACCACTCGTTTATTGCAGAGTTCCACACTGCAATTAAACCTGAGTACTGAGGTTTTAGTTTAGAAACACAACTCAAACACGTGGCTTGTGTGCCGATGACAGGGCTGTGTGCCTGCTGCAACGCCGTGTGCCCTAGGTTCACCGCCACTGCTGATTCTGGCCCAGGGCTGGTGGTAAGAGTGAAGGCTGGAGATGCCCGCTGTGCCCCATGCAGGTGCCACAGCTGCTGTCCAGACAGCACCTACCTAGGCACTGGCATGAGAGGTGCAGCGGAGAAGTCTCTGGAGGTAGTGTGCTAGTTAGGGCCCGAGATGCCCAGGAGAGAGAGGCCTTGTGCCTGTTCGGAGGTGATTTTTGTCACAGTGGTAAGCATGAGCTTTTCTGCCCTGTCGTTTGTGTCACGCTGTCCTTACTGTAACACAGGTGGAGGATTTTCTGATGTTGAACCATCTCTGCATTCCTGGAAGAAGTCCCTTGGCACGTGTGTTCTGTCCATGTTTGCTGTTCTGATCTGTTTCCTCGCGTTTCCACTGCCCCTCAGCCTCCCCCGTTTGCCTGGCGTACACGCTGCAGTCCCGGGCAGACTTTCAGGGTTGCTTGGCCCCGGCTTCTCCTTGCAGGGCTTCCAGAAGGGGAAGACAGAATCACATTGAACTGTGACAATCCTTAAACTCTTTCTTCTAGGTCTGTGATGTTAGACAGAGCTGAAAACCTGCTCCATGACCACTATGGAGGAAAAGAATACTGGGACGTGAGTGTTTCCGAAGGGCCGCTTTCTCATTTGCTCATGCTGTGTGGATGTGTGCAGTGTCCGGAAGTTTGAAATAGCAGCTCTTCTGCTTCTGTGGCTGAGGTGACGGAGCTCTCGGGAGCCTCCCCTCCCCCTGGGAGCAGGGGTTCCATACGGGTGGCTGTGCGGCAGGGTGAGGACCCCACCGTGGGCTCGGTGTCTCAAGGACGCACTGGCCCTCACCTGCTGGGGGATGGCCAGCCCGAGCTGTCCTCTCCTCTCCTCTTCCTCCTCCTTGTGGGTCTGTCCGCGGAGAGCCTAGAGCTTTTGGCTTATCCCTCTTTAGTTGGGCCAGGTGGGGTATAGTGCAGTGAGCACTTACCGCTGGGTCGGTTTGGGGGGCCTGGGTGACAGCTGAGGACAGCAGTCGGGCTGAGTGGGTCATTTGGCTGGAGCAGCCACTGAGGACCTTGTGGCCTTCGCTGCAGCTTATAAAGCAGGAGTGTGGTCTGGAAAAGAGACACAGTCGTTGAGCTTGACTAGGGGCACGGTGGGCCTGAGGTGGAGGGCAGCGCACAGGCTCCACTGGAGGATCCTTCCTTGGAGCCTGTCCCAGTGCCAGGCAGCAGTGCTGCTCAGAGGCCAAGGGCGGTGTCCAGCCTGGGACTGCACGGGCAGGAGGAGACCGAGAGCCCAGCCTCGAGGGCTGCGCAGCCTTGTCCTCAATACCCAGCTCCTGTGCAAGCGGTGCGGGGTGAGGCGGGGTCCAGTGCCTGTGTGCGAGACCATGCATGCCCACTGGGCCCTCTGCAGACCCGGAGGAGCATGGTGTTTGCCAAGCATCTGCGTGTGGCCGGAGATGAGTTCCGGAGCAAGTTCCTCGACTCCAGCGATGCCGCGGACAGTGTCCCCGCCGAGGAGGACTGGACAAAGCTGAAGGTAGCGTGCTCTCTGCACAGCGAGGCATGACTGGGTCGGGCGCATCGGCTGCCACCTCTTGCTGCGATGTTTTGCTGTGCCCCAGATGCGAATCCCAGCAGTGACTGGCCTCTCCAAGGGACCGGGCACAGCTCTCCTCCAAGCAGGTGCCGGGCAGGTGCGGGGAGCGTGCCCCACATGGGCTTCTCTCGAGTGAAGTTCCTGCAGGTTCCCAGCATGGAGGCCGCTTAGCGTTCTGTGAGCGAGATTTTAAGAAACACGCGAGCTGATGTCAAGGTTGTGTTTGGAGTCGCTCTGTGTTCCTTGTGACGGGCGGGGCGAGAAGGGCTGTAGGGAGCAGCACCAGCACGGTTGGGTCTAGCAACAGCCTTTTAAGTTTCATGAGTGATTCTTAATATTTACTGGAGTCAGAGTTTTCCCGCGGTGTAGTTTCATGAAGGTACTGTTGTCATTTCTGGTGCCTTTGCTAGGCACCTTGTGTTCTCCTAGCAGACCCTGTGTTCTCCAGATGTCTGGGTGGTTTCCGGAGGGCACTGCTGGAGTAACCCTAGGTCCTGTGCTGGGATGGTCCTTACTGGAAAGCAAGCCCTGTGTAGGAGGGTGTTTCTCTGAGTTCCACTTAGTTTTTAGTTCACTCAGACAAAGAGTGTGATAATTAACCACTTCTCTTCAGAAGCATCCTGACCCCCATTCTGGAGGGGATGCATGGAGGATGCCGTGGGGCACACTCGTGCCCTCCCCATCCTGAGACGCCGGGTGCAGGAGCTCTCACCTTTGTCCTCTGCTAGGTCAAGCTGGGCTCCTCACTCGGAGGTCCGTACCTCGCTGTCCACCTGCGGAGGAAGGACTTTATCTGGGGCCACCAGCAGGATGTGCCCAGCCTGGAGGGTGCGGCCAGGAAGATCCGCAGCCTCATGACGGAGCACCAGCTGCCCAGGGTGTTTGTGGCCACAGATGCCATCAGGAAGGGTAGGGGCTCTGAACAGTGACTGTTTTGTCCCTTTGGCCCCTGGTGCAGTGCTGGGCAGCCCTGGCATGCATCATCATCCTCTGTAGTCCTGCGGGCAGAACCAGGCTCTGTCCTCACCTCTCAGTCCGCTGCTGAAGGTACGGGCAGCAGACCCTGCCCAGGTACATGTCTGTCCGCACCGAGGACCTCACGTCAGCACCTCTCCTCTGCCTTGCAGAACAGGAAGAGCTGAAGAGGCTGCTGCCTGAGATGGTGAGGTTTGAGCCCACCTGGGAGGAGCTGGAGCTGTTCAAGGATGGGGGCGTTGCCATCATTGACCAGTGGATCTGTGCACATGCCAGGTGCCTACCTGCCCTACTCTGCCTACCCTGCCCTGCTGCTTGGGGGCCACTTTCCCAGGTTCTCACCATCAGCATAGACCTCACCACAGGGCACACTTTGCAAGTTTCCTCATCAGTCATGGGCCTCGCTCACTGCCTTCCTGAGTTCAGACCTCTCCTCTCCTAGTACGTCCCATTGCCTGGTCCCCACCCTGACAGTCGCCAGTCCCTGGTGTGGCTGGCATCCTGAGGACACGGTTCAGGGGGGCCCACGCTGGGTCTCAGGCTCTCAGAGGGAGGCCCGGCCCCAGGACCTTGGGTGGGGAACCAGGGCTGAGACTGGCTCTGCAGGTTCAAGTCAAACAGAAACTCAAAGAGCGTGGTCACTGTTGGTGTGGGCACAGGAAGTGCACAGGCTGGTCTGCGGGCTGACCTGAGGTGGGCCACTGGCGCTGTCCCCAACAGCAGGGCTCCATGGCCTGCCGGGCAGGCGCAAGGTAGGTTTTTTTCTTCTTGGGGCCAGCTGTGTACAGTACACAGTGGCTGGCAGCGTCCGGTGGCCTGAACGCTACTCTGGGGCACTGGAGGCTGCACGTCCCCTCCTGCCTTGGTGTCCTCAGGAAGTTCCATGGCATCTGTGTAAGGTGTCACCCAGCGTAAAAGCACTGCAGCCCCAGGCCACCCCACGGTCACATCCACTGCTGAGCTCGCAGCTGTGCTGTAGAAACATCTCAGGCCTCTCAGCCACCGCACCACCCTGGCCTGTGCTGGCAGAGGGCACAGGACGGAGGTGCTGGCAGAGCCACCAGGGCACAGGGATCCAGGGTCCCCGCCCACCTCACGTGGTGCTGCGGCAGCTGAGGTCCTGTGTGGCTCTGGGAACCTCTCGTGTCGCTCTGCAGGGTTTTCATCGGCACGTCGGTCTCCACGTTTTCTTTTCGGATTCATGAGGAAAGAGAAATCCTGGGGTTTGATCCCAAGACGACGTACAACCGGTTCTGTGGCGACCAGGAGAAAGCGTGTGAGCAGCCCACCCACTGGAAGGTCACATACTGAGGCTGCGTGTGTGTCCACTGCCGAGGGAGGGCCCGGACCAGAGGTAGCCGCACTCTGGGCACAACACATCTCAGTGGTGCCCTGGCCCGGTGCGTCATTCGGCGAGGTCCCCTTTTAATACACAATGCAGGAGCTGCTCAGCCTACTGCTGAGCAGGGAGAGGAGGGTGTGCCCGTAGCCACCCTCTCAGGGCCACCTCTGGGTGTGCGGCTCTGTTGTCTCCTGGGGTGGCCAGGGGGGCGTGAGACCCGCCCACCCTGCACTTGCCAGGCACACCCTCCTCTGTCCACATGGAAACACGGTGTGCTCGACTCCCGGGGGCTTCCAGGCCCACGCAGACTGCCAAGAAGTGACAGCCGTGCCAACGTCCAACGTAGAGACCGCGTCAAGATAAGCTGCTTCATCAGTAGCTCTGTGTCATCTCGCAGGACTCCTTTTCCAGTCTTCACACTGCCACCACCAGGACACTGTCGGCCCCTGAAGGGGCAGTGCAGCCTCAGACCTGCAGCCACTCATGCCCCTACAGGACTTCACTGCGGTGTCAAACACCATGCGGCCACTTCCTTGGTCCAATGGTGACACGGCACCCTCACCTTCCCTAGTGCAGAGCTGGTGAATCCTTGTGTCCCCTCCCCAGATACTGGCATGGCCTCCAAGCGCTGTCACCAGGCCGCCAGGTGGAGTGATCACATATTTATTCTTTCCCATTTGTATATTCAAAAATTAATAAAAGAAATTTTCTAGAAAGCTGTGATCCCAGAAATGGTTCCTTTCTCACACCTGGGAATTTTGTAGGCTGGGAGAGTATGCGGGCATATGGGGCTGTATTGGTCCCTCCTGGTAGGAAGAGGAAACTGCTCTGTGGCACTTGGTGTGGAGCATGGTGTCACTGCCACAGGGCAGGACAGGTGACCTCAGGGTGCCTGGAAGACCGCAGCCAGCCTGGCAGGTCAGGGTTGACTCAAGCCTATGGACCGTGCAGGCCTAGGTCCCTATCAGGACACCATGTGGCTCAGACCTGCTCCTAGGGGACAGTAGGCCTTTGTTAACATCCACAGCACACAGCGCTCTGTTCACTGCTGGGAGAGTTGTTGAGGGCCAAGAACTCCACAACTGTAGGAAGTTAAAAAGGACCCACCTTGCAGGTGGCAGAGAGGGCACTGTAGCCCCCATGGGCAGTGTCCTCAGGAAGGACACAGGAATGCTGTGCTAGGTGGTGGCAAAGGCTGCAGGAGCCAGGGTAAGGCCTTCAGTGGGCCAGGGAGGGTGAGGCAGCAGTTAGGGTCACCACAGGGCTGAGGCCATGTGGCTGCAGCCCACAGTTCTGTGGCCCAAAGGACACTGGTCAGACAACAGTGCCAGAAACTTCAGCCACGTTTACCCAAGTTTATCTGAGAGAACAGACGACCACGCATGAGACGAGGTAGACCTTGAGGTGAGGCACAGGGACCCAGGAGCCCAGCTGAGTGTTAGGAGGAAACTGATGTTCACAGCAGGACAGGATGTGAGTCCTGGTGTCCGGACCATGGATTGTGCTGGCACCAGTGCCCACTGCTCCCAGGTTAAGGGGTAGGGGTGTGGGGATAAAGCCCACAGGCCCACAAAGGTAGGGTCATGGTGAGCCTCTTAGTGGCAGGGGGCAGGTGCAATAGGGCACAGTCCCATTCTGGATAGAGGTTAGGACCCCAACACAGGACTCAGAGATGCCCTTCTTGGACCCAGTGTGGCCCCTCAGCTTCGCTCCATGGAGAGACTCCCTCTCCTGCTCCTCACACTAAGGGCAGCCGAGCCCAGGGACCAGAGCCGTGACCCTCAGCCACACAGCAGGTCACAGGACATGGCATGAGGGCGTGTGAAAGGACACAGGCAAGGAAGCCATCACTGCTGCCCAGCCACCCTCACCCTCCAACCCTGGCAGGGTCCATGGGGAAGGACCAGTGACCAACTTCACAGCGAGGCAGTGCCAGGAACCATCTGCCAACAGGCTCCAGCCATCACTCCGGCCACACAGGCTAAGGGAGGCTGGAGGTGAGGGAGGGAATGGCCCATGACAAATTCCACCCTTGTTTCTAGCAGAGATCTCTTTAGGAGAGACCCAGCTGGGACAGGGCACCCAGCCTTGGGACCTGAAGGCGCCACAGATCCACTGACATCCCTCTCCTGCCCTGAATGAGCAGCTCACCCACCTGGGCACAGATACATGGGACATGAGCCTCAGCCCAAAGCAAAGCAACAAAAACATCTTCAGAATTCCTAACCTCACATCACACATGCCTGCATACACGCGTGCCTGCACACTGTTCCCAAGCAGGCTGCTTCGGGTGCTGGCAGAAGCAAACACAATCCTGGAGGGGTCCGCCCTCAAGTGCCCTAGAGGACGCCACTACAGAAAGTCAGGCACCGTGTACAAGGTCAGCAAGAACACCACCACAGCCCCACTGAGGGCTGCCCCCAACTCAGAACCTGTAGCCACTGTGATCCATGTTTACAGAGATAAATGATGAGTCCTGGAAAGTGACAAAGGGACAAGATGCTGTCAAAAGCAATGTGTAAGCTAGGTGCACTAACATACCCAGGATCAGTTTTTCAGGAGGCCGAGGCAGGGGGATTGCAGTTTGACGCTAGCCTGGGCAACTTGGCAAGATCCTGTCTCAAAACGGGCAGGAGACGTAGTTCAGTGGTATCTCCTAGCATTTGTGAGGCCCTGGTTTTTTGTTTTTGTTTTTTTGGTACTGGAGATCAAACTCAGAACCTTGCACTTGCAAGGCAGGCAGCAGATGTGAGGCCCTGGTTTTAAGCACCCGCTATAAAAACCCAACATCTAGAAGTGAAAACAGCAAGTGAATCACAACATCTTAGCAGAAATGTGACACCCAAGAAATAACCGGTGTGTGGAGTGACCACTCTGACCACAGCACGGAACGCCAGAGGTGGAAGACGAGAGTGCGGAGGACAGGAGACTGAGCAGGCCAGTGTTCATCTGGCTGACCTCGCAGAGAGAAGACAGGATGCAGGAGTCACACTTGGAGATGCCAAGGCGACTTTTCTGGGTGAGACCCCATGTCTGGAAGGACGACAGACAGCAGCAGGTGACACCACCCACGGGTGTCCGCGAGACTGTAACAGGCGGACCTGGGGCCCGAGAGAGAGAGGGCAGAGCTGGTGTTGGCTTCGTCACACCCAGGCTGCCGGGAAGGAGACACACGCGGTCCACGAGAAGGGCGCGGTCCACCTAGCTGTGCATCACCAGCAAAACTGTCCTCCAAGGACAAAAGCAACACGTAAGTCCCACGGAGATGGTGATGGTGGGCCGTGCCGCAGAGGCCCCTGAAATCTCAGAGACAAGTGGGAAGTGTCCCAGTGAACGGGAGTGATTCGCGTGATGGCACAGCAGACGTGATCACGGTGCTCCTCTGTGTGACTTCATACTGCAATGGCTGACGAGGTCTGTGAAGGACTGCGTCAGGGCAGGGGTTCAGCTGACAAACTTCTGTTGGCCTCACAGTCTGGATTGATTTTGCACTGCCTTGAACACAACCCTCTCAAAAATAGTGCTTCCAAAAAGATTAGTGTTGACACACGAGTGCTGACACTACGCTGTGAAGGTAGGCATGTGCCTATCAAGGCACATGCCTTCAACTGTTTATGTCACTGTTTGAATTAAGCCATTAAGTTGCCTAAGCTCCTTCACGAAAAACTGGACTTCGTACTAGAAAAGCCTGCTTTCCCGATTAGGCAGAATTTTGAAATGACCGTGAAACAAGAGAAAAGCAACACAAAGCTAGTTGGCTTTTTCCTTTTCTGGCCTGACCCTGGCGATTTAATTTAAGAAAAAGAATGGCGGGCGTGGTGGCGCACGCCTGTAATCCCAGCACTTGGGGAGGCTGAGGCAGGAATTCAAATCCTGCCTGGGCAATTTAGTGAGACTTTGTCTGTAAACAAAAAGGATAGGGACATAGCTTAGTGTGGAAGCCCTCAATGGAGCAGTACAAAAACCAAACCAAACCAAACAAAAAATAGCAAAACAAGCCTCAGCTGGAATGGAACCTCCATGAAGACGCCGCAATAAAAAAATCTGACTGAATGTGCAGTAATGGAGGGGTAGTTTAGTAACTGAAGTACATAAGCTGGCACATTGAAAATATAATTATTGAAATCAAGCCATGAAACAGTAACTTTCTGTTTTTAAAACTGCTACAATGTACCTACAAGTGACACACACACACACACACACACACACACACACACACACACACACTGGCAGAGCAAGGCCCACTAACTTGGTTGCAAAGGGAGCAAAGGGAGCTATTTCTCAGGATACAGGCACAGAAGGACCTGACCCCAGATATCCTTGGGACTCTCAGGAATGAGCAGGACCTGAAGAACGACGGCAGTCACCACAGCACGATTAGAAGCCAGGCGCTGCCAAAGCTACAGGGAAATCCCCATCCCACTGCCACCAACTCACAGCCACCAGTGCTATCATCAGACCGCACCCTGCCTGGCGGGGAGCAGAGGGAGTGGCCCCCCATCTCCATGCCTGCAACAACACACGGCTCCTTCCATCGGCAAAGCTGGGCCACAGCATTGGCTCTGATGGGGGTCAGGTCGCCAGCCCACGCCCGGTGTCATTAGGACACAGGGGCAAAGGACTTGGCTTGAGGCACAGTGAAACGGGAAAACGGCACAAGGACACGTGCAGCATCTCATGACTAAGACTCATGTGACATAAGACATGGGCCAGGCTCGGCAGCATTCCTCTGCAAGGCCAGGTTTTCCCAGCCCTGGTTTCCTGTTAGAAGAGACCTAGTGCTTTCTGATGGACACACTGTCACTGCCACCTGTCACAGCAGACCCATGGATCAGACGCTGTTCCTGAGCACCCACCTCCTGGACAGTGCATGTAGTCAGGATGCTGACCCCACAGGCCCATCCTCAGCTGTGCGCACATGGCCCTCTCACTGACCCCCAGCTCCCAGGCCACCCCCTCTGCCAAAGACATGAGACAGAGGTGGCCACGCGCCTTGGAGATGTAGGAAGAGGTGTGGCTACGTCAGACAGAAGTGGCTGGGCCATCCACTGCCACCTGTCCACCCCATTACCCTCGAATTCACAGAACTGTCCCCGGCTGCACATCCAGGCTTCTGCGGAGCAGACTTCAGCTCCCCACGGACCCCCTGTGTTAGCTCACAGGGCATCCACACCGTGTGCGGTTCCCTGGCTCTGCTATTAACCACAAGCTCATGCTGTGCCTGCTGGGCTAGATTTCCTTCACCCGCTTGGCTGTCCCCAAAATCCCTGCTGTCAGGGTGTCAGTGTGCAGTCAGTGGGCCGCGAGTGGTCCAGCACTGTCCCCACCCTAAACCCCCTGGTCCACTCACCAGAAGCGCCCCACTGTCGCCATTTCCCTTTAGACCCAGTGTAGGTTTCCTTTCAATGGTTTTCCCTCTTCCACCAAACGTCTCAATGCTCTGAAGCTCTGTAGCCTCCCAAGAGGCCAGGAGCTTTTGCCATGATACTGCTGTCTCTAGGATGCACAGTGTGTCCTATGTAATTCCTGAGGCTCCAGCCCTACCTCTGCCCATCTATATGAGGGACATGTGTTCAGAGGACACCTAGGCCACCAAGGGGCTGGGAGACCATGGCAGCTGCTCATGATTGCTGTCACATTCACTGTCGCTCCAGATCTTTGCCTGGTCTATGAGCCAACTGTACAGAGCATTTTGTTCTTCAGGGCACAGAATTTAATCTGGTCTACTCAAAGTGCCTTCAGTAGATCCTCAAACCAGTACCTGTTACCTGCTTAGTTTTCTGTAGGTGAGGAGGCACCAAACAGGAGACACATCAAAACCGAGTGGCAGTGAGCCTTAACATGGAGCTCTGCCCCTTTAACCATCAGTGTCTTGTCACTAGACATCAGCTTTGTCCACCACAAAGTGTTCAACTTTCATCAACACAGCAATATAGTCTTCTGTCAGCAGAGATAGGTAATCCTCAAAGGATTTCTTTCCTCTCTGTTCACAAAAGGCAAATGATGGGGATCTGACAGGAAACCACAGCATATCCCCAAAACACTGTATATCATCCCATAGATGAGTGACAGCCCAAGTGACAGGAGCTGGCAGCCTTCAGCTTGGCAGGTGACAATACTCAGACGATAGCATTTCTGCCAAGAGCTAAATACCAAGCAGTCTGATGAGTGCCATGTCTTCTACATGATCCATTCAATGCTGTTGTTTTTTTTAATTACAGCACAGGATTACTTAGTATGAGTTGACTTTGAGGGAAGTTCTACAATATATAACAATGTACTAGTATGAAATGGATTTTTCTTTTATAAGAGGTCAATGCTGTTTGAGATGGATTCCCTATCCTACTCAGACACCCAGGCTTCCACACTAAGCTGATTAGTTTTGGGCAAAACAAGAAAAATATGAATTTGAAGGTTATCCTTGTCTGACTTTGCTTAAAAATCCAACACCCTATAAGCCCTCCTGTGTCCTCATCCTCTAGTGTAAGGGCCAGGGTTTGCTCTGTGAAAAGGAAATGCATTCTCCATGTAAAGGAGGTTGTTGAAGAGGGACAGTCAGGACACACACAGCACAGAGGCCCCGGCCTAGGAAGACACTGGGGGCTCCCCCAGGAGGCAGGAGTATCCAAAAGGGCTGTGCAGATTTCATGGACACTCAGTGAACTGCCTGCTGATTCAGCGTACACCCTGGGGTCTGGGGAGCTTCAGGACTGGCTAAAGTCTGCTGAGGGGATGTAGTTTGAGGTGATTCAGCTCTATGCAGACAAAACATGAGGAAAAAACCCACCTCCTCCAACCACTAGGAGTGCCCTGCCTCAGGCCTGGTTTGGGGAGGTCGCTTACAGGAGTTCTCATCAAGTTCTTGTTTTGCTCCTAATCTCTGACCTTTGAAAACTTGTATCTCCTCATACACTCCTAATTTACAACTAAATTTTTTTTTTTTTTTTTTGTACCAGGGATCCAACTTGGGCCCTTACACTTGCGAGGCAGGCACTGGAATCACTGAGCTAAATCCCCCGCCCACAACTAAATCTTTTTATTAGTTTTTTTTGTAGTTATTAATTGAAGATGTGATTTCTGGCCTGGACACTGACATTTTAAAATCAAATCCTTTCGTTTCTTTTTTTTTTTTTTTTTTTTTTTTTTGGTACCGGGATTGAACTCGAGTCCTTGCGCTTGCAAGGCAGGCAGCGGAACCACTGAGCTAAATCCCCGGCACCCTTTCGTTTCTTTACACATTCATTTGTGCAGCACCTTGTACTGCGCACCCCGCCCTCTGCTCCTTCCCCTGACCGACCTGCCCACACCTCTCCCCAGGTGGCACTGTGGTCACCTGAGCCACCACCCTGCCCTTCTGTTGCCTGGTTACCTTGGGACTGAAGAGGCAGAGAAGAGCTGAAGAGGCAGCGAAGCCCGGGGCAGGGTCTTACTACTGCTGAAGAAGAGCTCTAGGTGAACATGGCCGCCACCCCACTTCCGCTCCCCTCACTTCCGCTTCTGGCAGACATGTGGTAGGCCCTTTGCCGGAAGTGGTCTTTCCTGAGCTTGATTCTTCTTTCTTTCTTTCTTCTTCCTCTTCTAGCGTGAAGTTTGACCCAAGTAATGTGCTTTTATCTGGGAAAGTCTTTTGTGCTCACCCTAGCCTCTCTACAACAATAACAAAAAGTTTTATGAGTATTAAAATTTTAAGTTTGTGACAAAAAGGATTTGTTAGTATCTACTGAATTGTTTTTCCAAACCCCACAATGTTATAGTTATTCAAAAGCATGAATATGACAAATTGATAAGTCTCACATGGGAAAGCAAAATTTTACTGAAACTGCACCTCTTAAGGAGAAGAGTAGAGTTTCCAACCAGAGTGTTCCTGTGCCCAGGAGTCAAGATGATCTTGCTCCAATGAACAGGTTCAATTTCTGCTATATTCAAGTCTCATTCTATAGAAGTGCTTGAAAACTTTGCATGAACCTGAAGAAAAGTAGACATAATTTTGCAATGCCCCTCTCTAGTGTCTTGAACACCTACATAGTATCTCCCTAAGGTGATCTGAAATTTTAAAATGTCTTAATGCTTTGTCAGCTGTTAACTCAACTAGGTTTTCATTTCATGTGCTTTGAAAGCAAAGGATTACAGACCACATGACTTGCAACAGGATATGTTATACTGTCATTCTCAATTTCTGGTGTGTTTACCAGAGAGGCCATACTCCCTTTATCAAGGGACTGTTATTTACCCATGATTCTTTTGTCACCTTGTTAAACCTTAGTAGTCTGAGGGGGTTGAGTACATTGAAATGTTTATATCAGTGGTTTTTTTTTTTTTTTAACAAATTTAATGTTTTTTGATAAACCGCTTTTATAGCCAATTGTTTTAAATGTATTTTCACAGAAACCTTGAAGTTAGATTTAGTTCATTCTATTTACAGTGAAAGTCCTCCCTGTACCCTAATCCTTCTCAACAGACCAGTGAACAAAATAAGACAGTTTCCATCAGAAAATGTCTGACCTATTTTTTCAGTTGAAACAAAATGTTAGTATACTTTCCCAGGGATATTAAAAAAGAAAACCACTAAGAAACAAATTATAATATACATCTTAGAAGATAAGCTATTGACGGCAATAAAGTTAGGCCTTTATGCATATAGGTCTAATATAATTAACTGTTCCATTTTAAGGTGCAGTAAAAGAAAATGAGACTTATTTGTAACAACTTTATGAAACATGTAGGTAAATGTTCAGGTTATGTACTAACTGAAGAGAATGATAAAAGACATATGTTTACTGCTTTCAGGTGCTAACTACTAAATAAAAGCCACTCAAATACCTCTGTCTACTTGTCTGTCTGTCTATTGAAGTGCTGGGAATGGAACCCAGGCCTGGGCATCCAGACAAAACACCCAACTGGACTACATTCCAGCCCCTCCCACAGTGATTTTGGTAAACATCAGCATCAAAGTTGCCCTTGTGTTCAATGAAAAAAGGAGTACATATTGTTAAGAATTCATTAGTACAGTAGCTGACGCACTGTCATATTGTTTGTAGTATTATTGAAGAGTATTCAACTCAGGAAATAAGGGAAATGAGTAAAGAAGTGAGGGAGATTGGGTGAATCAGCCAGCCAACCCTGAGGAAGAAGTCAGGGAGGTACTGAGAGGCAGCCACGCTGATGAGTCAGTTATCCACCAGGTGTTGACTTGGTCCTGTTTTTCGCTTGGGACAGATGAAAGGATGAGTGCATCCAACCGAGCTGAGTGAGTCAGATTCTCAACTGAGTCCGTTTTTTCATCTTAGTTCCAAAATAGAGAAACAAGCTATCTGTGTGTAACAGTGCTGCTTTGTACTTTGGTTCTTTTGACTTTTCTAAAACAATTTTCTGTGTTTGTTTTTCATTTACTTATAGAATATTCAGATGGCTACATTTTTTAAAAAAGGAAACTAAAGTTAAAATCACTCCAAATCCCATCATCCACAGGCCATAACCGGATTCTCCCACATGCCCACAAACATAATACACCCACACTTCTGTAGGACCAAGGTATAAAAACTGCTTGTAACCAATGTCCCACTGTTTGTTATAAATGTCTTTCCGAAACAGTATAGTTGCAAATGCAGTTCTACTTTATAACTTGTCATTTGTTTCTTTGCACCCTGTTCCTTCTAATGGTCTTGTTGAGGGTCACCATTCTGCCCAGACCCTCCTCGGATGTGACCTCCACACCAGGCAGTAATGTACGACTGTGGTCCTTGTCCCTTTTATGGGGACGTGAGAAGGGGTCGTCACACTGTTTTCCTCCACTCCACCGTATACATGGGAGTGGGGTCAAGGTCCTTTTCGGGGAGATGGAGCAGACAGGAACCCAAGTGGGTCGGGACTGCCCTGCGCTGGCTAAGTGCATTAGACACTACGGAGCGAGACCTTCAGTCTCGGGGGCATTCATCCGCACCTCTCAAACTATGCCCAGCAGGTTATGATCCCACACGACTCACTGGGGACAAAGACAGAAATGTGGTGAGAAGAAAAGAAAACCTCGGCAACACCTCGGTAGTGAAACGTCTTATTTTTATTGAGAACATCTCAAGTCCTTTGTCTATGTGCGACAGCGTCTCATGCTCAGCTCCAGCTGGCCTCGGCGTGACAGGAAGCTCATGCAGGCTGTAATGTGTGATATATACACAAATGTACATATGGAGAACACTGACGATTATTTTAGCAACGAGTTTCTTGGCTGAATTACATTCATATAAAGTGTCCAAATTCTAAAATAAAATGAAAAGCATATAACCCAAAGCCTGGAAAAGCAAACAGCTTAGGGGCTTCCTCATTAACACTCCATGGACTGTGCTTTTAACCACTGTGCTCCCTTTAAGAGGACCCCAGTTCCTTCCAAACCATCCCCTCACTGGTAAACAAGGAAGGGCAGGGGCTGCCCACACGACGCGGCCTCCACACACACTGAAAACGCACTCATGCCCTTACAACCGAGTCATGGCCACAGCAGACCCCGTGGGTCAGGGGTTTCCCTGTTTCCACTCCAAGCCTCCAGGGAACTCAGGACTCCAGGGTGGACAGCCGAGCAGCCCACCCACCTCCTTGCACTCGGGGACTGATTCTGGGGACAAGAACACGGAACAGCACACACTGGACACAAGTCCTCTGCCCTTTCCACAAATATAACTTGGGGTGACATAAAAGAGGTTCCCTAATTTTACAGAATTTAGAGAGGAGAGAATCAGCTAATTTTATTTCTCTTGTTGGGTCGAAACTGAGTGTGTAGAGCTGGCATTTCTGATGAAAGTCATCCCAGATGTGAGAAGAGTCACCTGTGCCGCCTTCATCTGCTCAGAGGCCAGGGCGATGTATAGCTGTCCTGGGGGTGGGCACCCCTCCTGGGCTGTCACCTGAGGAGGACGCGGCCACCTGTCTCACTGCAGGAAGAACTTGGGTGTAGGAGAAAGTGGTGACTGTGTAATTCCAGAGAAGTCAGAGCCTTGTGAGACTCTGGCTTGCACATTTAAAAACAACTCCTTTTAATTACAGAGCACATTCTCAAACAGGAAAGGATGATGCACAATGAAGACTCAGAATCAAACCTGCAGTTTCTGGCAGGTGAGGTGCAGGTGGTCACGTGTGTGGAGGTGGTCAACAGCCACCAGGCTGATGGGGTCCCTGGGCCCAACTCCAACTGGGAGAGCCCCAGGTTTACACAGAAAATGTGTCCCTGCTCCTCCCGACACCGACTCCCCACCGAGCAAAGCTGTCCCGAGCCACCCCGAGGACAGGGTCTCCACGGAAGTGACACCTTGGGGTTCGCTGACCAAACAGAACTGACCACCCTCGCTCGGCAAGATGTCCTCAACACTTAAGGGTTTTGTTTTGTTTTTGTTCAAAATGTCAAGTCCCTGGCTGCGTCGGGTTTTCTAAGTCTCTCAAGTGCAGATCCAGGACATGGGATGTGGCTGAGCAGTGACAAGGTGACCCGTGACGGGTGACGCACAGCGAATCCTGACTGCTGACGAGGCCCTGCTTTTCTGACCGCGGCTGGGCTGTCTCTGTGCTCCTGTCCCCTGCCTTGTGGTCCCTGGGCCGCCCGCCCCTCTCTCCAGGCCCCAAACCCGTAAGACCTTAACATCTGGGATGGGGTCTGCTGTCCACCTTTAAGCTACAACTCGACAGAAGGACAGGCAGACACACAGGGTAGTTTTGTTTCTATGTATATGGAACATATCTGCACTGGACTAAATACCCCAAATCCACATATTTCTTAAAAACTAAGTCCATCTCCCAATCCCCACTACAAAAAAATACAATTTATAGAGCCAGGAGTAAGTTTTTTTGGAGCATACTCAGGAGGGCAGCAGCACCACCAGGCCTCTTCCATGGGTACAAAGCAGCCTGGTGTATCTGACCCAAATGAGACCGCACGGTGGCACACGGGGTCACCCCAGCTGCAGAGAAGGCTGGTGTGCAGACTCACTTGCCCTGGACCTGGACGTGTGCAGACAGCGCTCCCACCCCGAGGCACACGGGTCCAGCGAGGTGGCGCCACTCACCCTGCAGGCACAGGGAGAGTGAGAAACCCAGCTATGTGTGCAGCTCAGGGCCCTGACGGTTCCCGGGCCTCTGTTCCCGGCCCTCAATCTGCCCTCTTGCGACCCCCAAGTGCAGACAGTACTGAGCTATGGCAGGCAGCACACACAGCTCTCCTGGCTCCTCTAACCCTGAGTGGAAAAGCTACAAGGCACCTGGTGCGAGTCTCCGAGCACAGGTCCAGGTGGGCACACCAGGCTCTGACCACCAGGCCATCCTGCGCACTGGAGGTGCTGAGCAGTGTCCCTGGTCCCCCTCGTGACGCCAGCAGCTCTGAGCCCTGCCTCACGACATCAACGCCCAGTCTGCACCTCGCCAGCGTCACACCGTCTGGCCAGCTCCAGTCTGCGTGCTTTTTAGCTTTCAAACATGTCTTTGATAAAGCTGAAAAGAAAAACTTAAAAACACGCTTTCTGTGGCCTGCTCGGAGGGTGTGACTGCCGGGCAGTTCTAGTCCCATCCAGGGCACCCTTGGGCTACTGGGCTTCCCGTGTACAGGTCCCTGGGAGGGCTGCACAAGTCCAGAGCCAAGCCAAAGGGGTGGTCAGGATGGGGCCTCTGGCCGAGTCTTGTCCAGGGTTACTGGAAATGAGCTACGAGTTTCCAGAACCCGATCCCACCAGAGCACAGAGGCTCCCAGCGGGGCTGCGGCAGAAGACACGGTCACTACTGGGGCTCACATGTAGCATGCTGGCGTCGCCAGGGGACGCACAGGTGACCCTACTGTGCACGGGGCCAGGCCTGCGAGGGACACACGTGCCGGTCCTATGGGCTCTGCGCTCCACCTCCACCTTCTCACCCTCCACATAGAAATCTTCTGCAATTAAAATAATGTGGCATAAAGCAACCTGACATAATTACTTATTTTATAAACCACATTCCTAACTCTGAATAAATTATTTATTCAAGAATTTCACACAAAGTAGTTTCTATTTTCCTAACCCTAAGGAAGCCCTACTCAGTAGAACTCAATGTCTAACGTAAACTGAGGTTGGAAGCAGTCACTGGTAACTTGGGGCAGGGAGACTCGGGGCTGGAGACAGCGAGTAGCGGCGCTGGGCCCCACCTCCCCACCCCACGCACTGCCCCGGTTCAGAGTGAGATGCCCTGCACCCCACATGCCCCCGTGCCCGCCCTGCTCTGGGTGAGGTGCATGGAGTTGATGCTGGGTCCCCTGGGCCCCCCACCACCCTTGGGTGCGCAGCCGCCCACCCAGACACGAGGCTCGGGGACACAGCAGGTGCCCGCCAGGGTCAGGGCGTGAGCAAGAACTGGTCCTGCTCCGTGGGCTTCTCCACCCAGGCGCCCAGCCCCGCCTTGATGAAGGCGGTGAACAGGCGGGTCTTGGCGGCCTGGTACTCCCTCGCCGCCAGCTTGGACTCATGGTACGTGGTGGGCTTTGTGATCTTGGTGCGCAGCAAGTGCAGGGGTACCTGCAAAAGGACAAAGTAAGTGGAGGAGTGCCGCTGTGGGGACAGCGACAGACGAGACACGCCCAGGGTGACGTCCGAAACGGTGACTGGCACTGCCCTGGCTGGGGGGAGGGGCACCCCAGAAACTCATGGCGGACAGGGCTACAGACCTGGGCTTGGGGACGGGCTCCGGGGAGATCAGAGGTGCTCAAATCCTGTCTGCACTGCATGGGTCTGAGGCCACCGCGGGGCACACACGCCCACCCTCTGAGGGGACAGCACGGCTCTGCTCAAGCCCCACCCCAGTGCTCCCTGTGGGCCTCAGTAAGTACCGGCTAACAACATGTCTGGAGAATGACCGAAAGCTAATGATACCCAGCCTAATCTATGAGATTTTATTTGGGGAAAGGGGGCCCTGAGGTGGAAACCAAAGTGTTAAAGCCCTGATGGAGGGTTTAACAGAGCCCAGGAGACTATGTTGACAAAGCCGAGGGGTGGGTGGTCCTTTCTTTACATCGTCTTCATCCGAGTGGCGGAGCAGCTCCCCCCTTGCTATGGCTTGATTCTCCCATGTCCCTGAGGGACATGTGGAAGGCTCTGTCCCCAGCGGCTGGCACTAATGGGAGATGGGGGCCTTTGGGAGTCGGAGCCGAGTGGGGAGCAGCATGGTCACTGGGCACAGGTCCAGACGGGGAAGCCCTGGCCCCTTCCACTCCCGCACTCACTTCTCAGCTGCCACAAGGTAGCAGCTCTGCCCGTCACACACTTCCTGTCATGGCATCTGCCTCACCACAGACTCAGAGCAATGGGGTGAAGCAGCCATGGTCAGAAACCTCCGAGACGGAGCTAAAATAAACCTCCCTCCTCCCAGGTGTTTTCTCACAGTGACAGAAAGCTGAGGAACTCAGAAATTGGGGCTGAGAAGTGGGGTTGGTGCTGTGACTGTGCCTGACACCGTGGTTCAAGGACTGTTCTGTAAGAAGATCTGAGAAAGTGTGGAGAAGCAGGTGAGAGAAAACTTGAAGTTAAGTTTAAAGGGTGATTCTGGTCCAGGCTCAGAAGACTCAAAGGCCGACAGAAATGCAGACAGCAAAGGGTGTGCCGATGTCTTGATGGGAAGGGGGACAGGGGACTTGTCTAGACTGCGCCTATGCCCTGAGACTCTGTGGGAGGCCGAGTTCACGGGTGACAGAGACTAGCCTACCAGACAGAGGAGAGTTCAAGGCAACACAATGCTAACGTTGTGGCCTGGGTACTGGCGGCTGCCTTTATCCAGATTTGCAGTGAGAATTGGGAGGAAAGAGCAGAGCAGAAATATTTTAAAAACTTGCAGTCTGGGCAGAAAAGGAATGTGTTTAAAGGTGCAGCCAAGGAGGGCACAACTGCTAGAGATTAATATTATTAAAAAAAGGCAAGCGCTAGGCACGGAGCTGCACCCCATAAGACCAGCCACTCGCAAGGCTGAGGCAAGAACAGCACAAGTTTTAAGTCATCCTGAGCAACTTAAGAAGATGTTACCTCAAAATAAAATTTAAAGACGAGGGATGTAGTTTTGTGGTAGAACACTTGCTTAGCCCGTGCAAGGGCCTAGGTTCAACTCCAGCCCAAAATAAATAAATTTTAAAAAGCCAAGTACTTTGCTGCTGCTCTTGGACAACGGGAATGGTGCCCTCAGGTTACCTTCGGAATTCACAAAACCCTACACATCACAGGCTCAAAGACTTACGTTCGAGAAGAGAGCCCCAGGGTACCTGCTCACACCTGGTAACCTAGGGAATTGCTTCGCCAGGATTTCATTTCCCTGAGTTCAGCCAACCAGGCACTCAGGGCCCACTGCAGCCATGATCCAAGTGGGCCTGGCTACTGTTCAAGCCGGTGGCAGTCTGTGATGCTGGCCCCTTGGTACAAGTTCTACAGGCATGCAGAACAGGAGTTCCAAGTCATGGAGGCTTCTGACCTGAGCACCAAGGCCTTGGAGGTTAGGCAGTGTGTGGCAGTGTTGGACAGAGGCCCCGCGGCAGCCCTGGGCAATGAGTGCAGCTGTGAGGGTGAACCTCAGCTGCAATGGAGACCCCAGGAAAGTGGAGATGCCAGGCACACAGGACGTCTGTCAAGAGAAGCTGCAGGCAGCAAGCAAGAACCGACCAAGAGAAAGGTCACGTGGGCTGCAGCCGGCAAGGCCGTAATATCGCCATCACTTGCCGGATCCTGGGCCTGGAGCTACAGCAGCTCATGTTTGCCCTGCCGAGCTTCAGTCTCGCTACAGTCTGATTCTTCCTTTCCATGCACCAATTCCTCCTGTTCGGGGTAGAGGTGTTTCCCCCGGGCCTTTCCTACTACAGTACTCTAAACGTATGTGACTTTGTTTTGATTTTCACAGGGCCTCACAGCTCAGTTTGCCTTGAATCTCAGAGGAGACTAACGCTAAACAGTTAAGACTTTGGGGCTCTTGGACATCAAATGAATGCACTGTGCTCCGTGAGATGGACATGAGCCTTTGGGGGCCAAGGGAGTATGTTACAGGCTGGATCTTAAACGTCCCCCAAAGGTCCTGTTAAAAGGTTAGTATCCAACTGTTACCAGCAGCTGGTGGAGCCTTCAGCACGTGGAGCCTTGTGGAAGAGGGTGAGGTCACTGGGGGCTGTCCTTGAAGGGGATACTGGGATGCTGTCCCCCTTCCCTCCCTCCGCTTCACCACATCCTCCCCGCTGTGATGGTGACAATGGCGCAAAATGACCATGGACCAAACGCTTTGAAGCCATGAGCCGAAAGGAACCTTTCCTCCTTGCCGTTGACTTTCCTTATGTACTGTGTCATAGTGATGGAAAGGTGATGGTCGCACTCCCACGGCAGACCTGGGCAGCAGTCTCGGTTTCGTGGCAAGGAAGGAAGAAGCTGTCATGAAGACAGCTTTACGCTTGCAAAGCCAGGGCCCCACGTTTAAGCTAAAAACGATCTTAAGAACAAAGAGGTTGTGACATGATCTTTTAAGGAGGCTGAGCGTGATGACACGGTGATGGAGACCACAGGAGGAACAGGAGGGATGAAGACGGACACTCTGTGGGGAGGTGAGCCGGCACAGCGCCGGGGAGGGCACCTCAGTACCTTGCCGTGCACACGCATCCAGCGACAGTACAATGCGTGCTTACACAGGCGCGATGCGCGGCCCAGCTCATCCTTCCCCGTCGTTGCATTGATGATCTCGATGGTGGAGTCACCCACTGTCCAGTTGACACTGAAATTGGGCGCCTTCCCTGGCTGCCGTGCCTCTGCGTTGCTGATTCCTGGAATGGAGCAGATGAGGAAGGTGCCATGACGCTGTGTCCACACGAGGAAGCGGGCGCTCGGCACACAGGGTCAAACATGGTCACGGATCACATGCCAGCAGTGCTGCTTGTCGCATACCCTCCAGGGAAAGGGGCAGAGCTGTGAATCCTAACTGACTGGCAGGCACCTGCCTGTCTGTGAGAAGCGGGCAGGAGGCTGGCAGCACCTGAGACCATATGACTTCTGGCTCGGGGGCCTCAGCTTACTTTCAGCCCACGGAGCAAGGAACCCTGTGGCCAGCAGGTGATGGAAGAGGCAGGGGAAGCCGCATGGGGCCAGTTCCGGCTCTGGACAGGTGGGCCAGTGTGGGTCAGCCCAGTGCCAGGTGGGCCAGCTGCTTTGGGATGGGCTCAGTTCCCTGCACAGTGTACAGGAGTGGCAGGGCTGCCCCTCAGTGTAATCCTCTGCTCTGGTGCTCATGCCCCGCGAGGACCCTGTGCTACAAAGGCCAGGCCTTACAGCTCCACACGCCCCAAACCCGAGGAGCAAACGGAGCCCCAATTCCTGTCAAGAGAACACACACATCTTCTCACTGCACTCGGACTATCTTTTCATAACCAGCCACGGGCCCACGTTGCAGGGTGGAGGCTTATGAGACACTTGGATAGGGAACTAAATGAACATCTCTCCCTTTGTGTACTGGGCTTTATAATTCACACCACATGGATGTAACAGGTTCCCAAATCAAACTGGTTTAGGGGAGCAGCCTCCAGAACATGCCTGGAACATGAGATGCCCTGAGCCATGGGGTAGCTGGCCATGAGCATCCCACAAAGCTTTCAGGTCAGCTCAGCACAACGATGCTTTGCTCTGGCGCTGCATCCGCTGTCACCGTGCTCCTCGCTTGCTCGCAACACCCATTCTCTTCCCCCTGAGCAAGAGCTGACACCAGGCAGGATCCTCACAGGAAGGTGGCAGGCATTTTTGCTGAGTCCAAGGAGACCAAGGTGGCCAAAGTTCACAGGAGAGGGTGGCAGAGGGAAAGGCAGAAAGGGACACTGGCATCCACCAGGGCATCCCTGAGTCCCTGAGAGGACTGACTGGCGGACATGGCTGCTCCCGGACAGGCAGAGGGTCAGTGAGTTTGGAAGGAAAGGCACCCAGTACTCACACCCAGAGACACAAAGACCTGCACTGAGGCCTGGAGATGAAAGCTCAGGTCTAAGGGAAAAGCACTCAGTGGAATTAGCCACAGACTAGAAGCTGCAGCAGAAAAGCTAGTGAACTTAAACACACAGTGACAGAAGACGGCCAAATGAAGCACAAAGAGAATGTAACTGGAGTTCCTGAGCAAAAGGGGATAGGCATAGAAGAATGTACCAGCAGAAAAGATTAAAAAATGTCCCAAATTTGATGAAACCAACAAAGTCAGATCTAAGAATTTCAACAAAGCTTGAACTCAAGAAACACAAAGAAAACCATACCAAAGCCCATCACGACAAACAGCACCACACCAGCATGAAGAGAAGACACACGCAGAGGACACAGACAGGAGGACAGTGGGCTTCTCAGGAAACAATGCAACCAGAAGACAGAACAGCATCTTCTGAGAAATGAAACCGAAAACTGCCTCTGCAGTCCCAGCAAAAATACACCTGCCAGCAAAATATACTTCAAAAGTGAAAGAAACAAAGACGTTTCAGACATATGAAAGCTGAGATAACTCTTCTTCACCAGATTCAGTCGATGGGAAACAGAAGGCATCCTTCAGGACAAGGTAAAGAGGGCAGGTACGGGAGATCCAGACCCACCAACAGGATGAGAGCTCCACAGTTCTACAGGGACAGGCAGGCCAGGGTTTCTTCTCTCATCATGTTATCTCCTCAAATGCTAACTGACTGGTGAAGCAGAAATAATAATGTGGGATTTTTAACATACATAAACATGAAATGGATGGGAACAATACCGCAGAGGCAGGGGCACAGAAGTGAAAGCATGAATTGTAAGATTCTAACACTAGAAGTGAAGACTATAAAATCATGGGAATGGGCCAGGGATTTAGCTCAGTGGTTCCGCTGCCTGCCTCACAAGCACAAGGTCCAGGGTTCGATCCTCGCTACCTCCTGTCCCCCCCAAACCAAACCAAAACAAAACAAAACAAAATCATGGGAAGGGACAGTACAGTAAAGTCAGGATGGATGCTATAAACTCTATACAAGAGTTTACAGCTAACCACATAGAGTTACCACTAAAAGGTCAAGAAGGCTTTATTAAAATGGGATCATAACAAGGGGAAAAAATGAGAACCAAGACCTGTCATGTAAAGGTACAAGATCCCAATAATGAATGTAACTGTACTGTATACCTAAAATGTACCAATAAACTCAATTAAAAAAATAAAATGGGATCATAAAACACTCAATGTAAAAGTAAGAAAAATTAAAAGGAAACAACATATGAAGAAACAAAATACGTAGCAAAATAACAGACTGAGGGCTTGGGATTTAACTCAGTGGTTCCGCCACCAGACTCGCAAGCACAAAGACCTGAGTTCGATCCCCGGAACCAATTAATTAATTAATTAATTGATTAACAGATTGAAATATAACAATATTAATTATCACAATAAATGCAAATGGTCTAAGCACCTCGGAGAAAAGGCAGAGTTTATAATTGATAGGGCTGGGGATTTAGCTCAGTGCTTCCACAGCCAGCTTCGCAAGTACAAGGTCCCAAGTTCGACCCCTGGTACCAAAAAAAAAAAAAAAAACCGAAAAACAAAAAACTGATGTATGAGGGAAGAGAGAACCAAATTATGCCTACAAGAAACATACTTCTAATATAAATTAGTTTAAAATAAAAGGACGTTAGAAAGACATACTGCATTATCACTAACCAAATTACAGTTGAAAAGTCCTCCAGATAAAGCCGATCTCAGAACAAAGAATATTACAAGAGTGAAAGGTCATTTTCTGAAGATAAAGCATATCAATTCATTAATATAAACTAGCAATCCTAAATGTTTATGCAGAACTGCAAAATACATAAATTAAGAACTTTCAAAAACTGGAAGAAACAGGTAACATATAATTATAGCTAGAGATTTCTAATATTCCTATCTCATGAATTGATAGACCCAGTGGAAAGCCATTAAGGACACAAAAGGTATCACACAAACCGCTGACTTGGCCTAGTTGATATTTACAGACCACTCACCTAGATATCAACAACAGAAAGATCTCTTTAACCCTTTTCCCCGAGTACTATGGAGCTAACAAACAGACTTCTAAATAACCCAGGGGCCTAGGCATTTCAAAATGAGGTGACAGTGAAGACACAGAATAGCAGGATTTGCAATCCTGCCAAAGTCATCAAGGAAAATCTCAAAAAAAAAAAAAAAACTAGACAAAGAATAGATGAAATATCAAGTTAAAAAATTAAATCAAAGTAGAAATCACTGAAATACAAAACAGAAAATAAAAGGAAAAAAAAATCAATGAAACCAAAAGTTGTTTCTTGGAATTCATAAAACTGTAGCTAGGCTGGCAGGAAGAGGATGAGAGAGGAGAGGGGAAAGAGAACAAATTGCTAATGTGAGGAATAAGATGTCAGCAGGGCCAGGGTAGCTCAGCGGCACCGTCCCCACCTCACAAGTGCAAGGTCCTGAGTTCGATCCCAGGTACAGGGAAAAAAAAAAAGTACCACTAGGGATAACACAGATATTGAAAACAAAGGGATACTGTTATGCCAATATATCGGACAAATCAGATAAAATAGCCAAATTTCCTGAAACACATAAATTACCAAGATTTCAAGAAAGAATAACATAAAAATCCCTTATTAATCATAGAAATTTCATTTGTCTTTAGGTATTTTCTCATAAAGAAAACTCAGGCCAAATGACTTGATTATGCCAAACATTTAAAAAATGGAATCAACTTTTTCTGAAAACCAAAAATGAAGAAACATATCCTAACTCCTTTTATACCAACAGAGACATGGATGAAAACCACGTACCTTCATCCCTACACAGTGTATCATAAATGCAAAACTTCCACTGAAAATTTCAGCAATTCGAATTCAACACCACATAAAGAGAACAGTGCACACCGACCATTTAAGGGATATCCCAGGAATGTAGACTGGTTTCACATTTTAAAAAAATCAATGTTACCATATTAATATTTTACAAAATGAACTAAATGACCATCTGAGAGAAGAAAAAAAGCATCTGACAAAATCTAACACCCATTCTTGATTAAATATTGTGGTACCTCAGTTCATGAACCTAATTCTTTCCACGATTTGAACTCAAACCGAACTGGACAAGAACTGAATCAAATTCAATGGTTGGATTCAATGTTGACCTCACAGGGAAATTTGATTCACTTCTTGTCCAATTTGGTTCGCGACCAGAATCATGGAAAGAATAAAGTTTGTGAACCCAGGTACCACTGTACCTTTAGGAGACTAAGAACAGAAGGGAATTCCTCCAACTGATAAAGGCATCAACGAAAAACCTACAGCTGACATCACACTTGCTCCTAACAGACTGGATGCTTTCTCCCTGGATCACACAAGACAAAGCTGCCCGCTCCCACCTGTTCTCCCATCACTGTCATGGAGGGTCCTATCCAGAGCAGCAGTGAAAGAGGACATCTAGACGGAAAAGCAGGAAGTAAGTAATGAACGTGCCCACTGATAAATAAAACCCAGCGGGGTCTACTACAAGCTACTAGAACAAATACTGCTACAGAATAGCAGTTCACTAAAATCTAAATAAAAGTATAACATTCAAAGTAGCACTAGGAACATTAAAGAGACGAGTACACTGCAAACTGCAAACGCGGCTGAGAGAAGGAAACTCACATAAATAACGGAAAGACAATGTTCATCCTTGGCAGACTCGAAACTGCCAATGTGTTGGTTCTCTGCAAACTAATCTACACACGGCAGTCCAAACAAAAATTCAAGTGGGCTGTGTAGAAATTGACAGCAGATATAAAACTGTACCAGAACAAAAGAACAGGACCTAAGTGTCAGGTCCTCTTGGAATACGAAGAACAAAGCTGGAGTGCTAACTCGACTGATGTCTTATGACACAACCACAGTGATCACGGCAGTTTCATCAGAATTAAAATTACAGCTGGGCGTGGTGGCGCACACCTGTAATCCCAGCACTTGGGAGGCTGAGGCAGGAGGATCGCTGCAAGTTCGAGACCAGCCTGGGCTACCTAGTGAGGTCCAGGTCAATTTCAACTATGTAGTGAGACCCTGTCTCAAAAAACAAAAAACAACAAAAAATAATTAAAATTACAGGGTCTGTGTAAGATAGTGTTAAGAGAACTGAAGTACAAACTTCCGGCTGGGAGAAAGCATTCTCAATTCATTTATCTCATACAGGATTTCTATTCAAAACGTAAAAAAAAAAAAAAAAAAAGTTACTAAGACTCAGTAACAAGAAGCTAACTCAATAAAAATGTCCAAAAATTTTGACACAATTATTGAAGAAAACGTAGGAATGACAAGCTCACAAGTGAAAAGCTAGTAGACTTCACCAGTTATCAGGGAAAAGCAAATGAAGACAGTCTGGCAGCTTTCTGCAGAGCTCAATGCGCCATCTTATGACTCAGCACCCCACTCCCAAGGAGACCCAAGGATGGCGCATTGCCCTGCAGATTCCAACAGGACCATTCTCAGCAGCAGCTTCACCAGTCAGTGTTGTAGTCACTTTCCTCATTGCTGAGACACAACACCTGACACTCAAAACTTAAAGGAGAGGTTTATTTTGACTCACAGTGCACAGCTGGCTGGCTCCGCGGCAGGCAGCGTGTCAGAGGGGCCTGGTGGAGGAGAGCGGCTCACCTCATGGCGAATAGGAAGTAGAGGAGGGAGGAGCCAGGGAGGAGAGGAGCCCTTTCAGGCCACGCCCCAGGGGCCACCTCTTCCAGACAGACCCCCTCCAACAGCAAGCCAGCTCTGAGCCCTCATGACCTTCCGCAGCGCCTGTGAGCACATGAGGCTCTTGGGGACATCCAGATAAAATGGTAACAGTAAGCAACTGGACACAACCTGAATGTCCATGAGCAGAAGCACCACAAGGCCCAGCAGCAGGGTGAGCCAATGGCAGGCACAGAGATCAGCAGCAGAATGGTGAGCTGCTGGAGGCCGTGGCCTTCGAGAGCAGCCAGTCCCTCTGGCTATCTGTTGAGAAGAATACACTTCCTCTGACAATGTCCTTAGTGTCTCTGATGGGATCCTCTACCTGACCCGGGGCTGCTTCCTCTCAGACCAGTGCAGAGCTACCCAACAGCTGGCTGGCAGTGTCGGGAGGGTCTCTGCGTTGGGTTACAGGGGAAAGTGTCTACTTTGGTGTGAAGTTAGGGTAGACTTCTGGCCATAATGGGGTTGAATCTTTCATGTGCAAATGACTAACGCTTATATTATGTCATCTTCCTCTGCAATGCCATGACGGCTCTGTGACATAAAAATAAAAGATCATTGCTGAATGATACTTAAACGCTAGGACAGCAGCACTTTGCACTAAAACTCAATGGCCAATTAACTACTAAAACAGTAAGACCCTAAAAGTACAATTAAAAAAATATTTCAAGCTAAATAAAGTGCTAACATTAGCAAAAATGGAGTGAATAAGGCAAGAAGACGGCTAGCCAAGGTTCCAACCCAAGCCATATGCTTTTCTGGGGCAGGAAGTCCCAAGTGGTCATGAGTGCATTCTCCATGAGTCCCTGGGGCCACACACTGGGACTCACACGGACAGGCTGCTCATCTTCTCGGGCTGCAAAGCGAGAACTAGGGTAATGAGCTGATCCGAGGCACCACGCAGAAACCGATAAAGGCGGACGAGCCGTCTGGTAATGAGTGTCCCTCAGCTGCCGTAAATTAAGTGTGCTGAATCAGAGCTTTTAAAGCAAAAATCCAAAGAAACTGCAGAGTGGCCTAAAAACACACAGCTGAAGCATTAGATGAGCTGGCACGGACATCTTATCCCACCTCAAAGTTACTTTCTAATGTGCTCCTACCAGCGTAGAGCGGTAAGAAGTGAATGTGCACGTTGTGACCAGGGGTAGGCAGGGTTCCTGCAGGCTCCTGTTACAGAACTACTGTGAGAAAACTTCGAGAAAAGCTGTGTGCCGGCACCTGCCTGAGCCGGGCCACCGGCCACCAATGTGGGAGGGGAGCCTGGGATCCCCTGGACCCCCTGCCAGGTAGGAGCACGCACCTCTGGGATTCGTGTCCTGATGGTCTTTAGAAAGGCAGCCCTGAGCTGACAGGAAGGGACCTCCAGCACGCTCGGGGCTGATCCCAAGCCCTCTGGGACCTGGCTGTCCACAACTCAAGGCTTCCCATAGAGAAGCACTGGGCACTCTTTCTCCAGGCCTGCAGAGCTTTGAAAGCGCGGGTGCTGCCTCCAGGGAACAGCACGGCACCTGCCCAACTCTGGGGGCAGGAGGGAGGGTGCTGGGCCCCCCACACTTGGGACACGCGTGGCAGGAGGTGGCCGGGCTCAGAGCTGGGTCCGGGCGCCGCTCCTGCTCCAGGTGGGCCTGTGACCTGCTGCGAAGACGGTGGTGCCTGATTCCCCCAGCCAGTGGTGAAGATGTGGCCACGTGTGTTGAAGGGCGCACCCGTGCTCCAGAACTGAAGCGGGGAGGGCGTCCCACAGAGCACGACAACTGCCATGTAAATGCTGTAAAGGTGCTGTCAGTGAGACAGGTGAACACACTTCACTACTGAAGTCACTTCCCACGGAAGACTGTAACATCCAAAGCCACCTTCCCAGAGCTGCCCAAATGCTACCGGGACTCACTACGAGTCTGCTCCCTAGGCCGCCTGTCTGCTGTGTGTTTTGTGACAATGCTGGCATCAAAACCAGCACTACAGAGAGCCCGGCCCATGGAGCCCAGGAGCAGCCACCACACATGCAGAGACAGTTGACACCACTGGCCTGTCTTCCCGTGTCCTCGGGGAGCCAGGGACCCAGGAACGCACAGGGTCAGCCAGACACTGGAATTGCCCTGAAATGTGCAATGTGAAAGGGGTCCAAGGCGACAGGCGAGGTGTCCCCATCCAGGCTGCTGCTACTGAGGAGAAACAGATGCGTCACAGCAGGGCCCAGGCCACAGCAACCCCCGAAACATGTGCTTGACACGCACTGCGTTTATGTAAAATGAAAAGTTAAAGTCTTCCCATTTCAACCTTGAGGCTGGGCTGCAGGCCTTCTGCTCCTCTGGGCGAATCTGTTGAAATCCTACAAACATGAAGGGCACCACAAAGCCTAGGGCGGCAGCAGAACATCACTCGAGGCTGGGCTCGTCACTGGGCGCAGGAGAAACTGAGGCTCATGAGCTGCCATGCAGTAGAGCTAACGTGGGGCACAGGCTGGGGTCTGGCACGTGCCCCAGGGGGCACATCCTCAGAAGAGGCAGCGGACCGAGGCGGAGACTGCAAAGCTGAACGTAGGCCTGCTGTGGGTCCAGGGGAGCGGAGATGCTTTTGGGGGGACAGAAGACAACTGCACTAGGGGACGAGTGCTCCCCAACATCATTCCCATGGGATCCTGGAAACGTTAGGGTCTATCATGCAGGTGGGGGCCTCACTAACATTTCGTGTGGACGGCGTGTCCTTCACACAGCCCTGATGCAAACATTCTTCTCTCCCTACACAGCAGCCACAGGTTAAAGCCTCAGGATGGCTGTTACACCAGTGAAGTTACGCTGTCTCTGCAAATCTCAGCGGAGGGCCGGGCGCAGTGCTCGGCAGCCCGAGGAGTGGCTGAAGCCGCTGCCGGGAGCCGTGTGTCACGCAATGCTTCGGGTTCCAGAACAAAACCACAGTGACAGTTGACACTAAGTGCTTGCACGCACTGGCTCGCTGTGACTGGCTCCAAAACGCAGTGCTGGAGCCGGTCCTTAGTGGTGACGTTGAGAGGGGACCTGCAGAGGTGACCGGGTCGCTGGCTGACTGTCTAGACCTGCGGTGTGCAGCGGGTAGAGGTTCACCAGGCTCGGGATGAACACAGTGCCCGTGCCCTGCGGTCAGTTCTGGGGAGACCCAGCCGTCATCACGGTGACTCTCACCCCTCTGCCCCCACCCCGTCACCTCCCGAGATCGCTCTCTCCACACGTGTTCCTGTCGTTGGTTTCTTCTGTGGCCCTCAGGCCCTCACACATGGCAGACAGCATCGGCCCACTGAAAGGTTCAGCCTCCAGTGCTGGAGCTAAAAACGCCTCTTTCCTTTCCAACTTCCCATCCTCCAGTATTCTGCTATAGCAACAGAAAATGTCCAGAAAAAGTACTGTTGTTCCCTCAAATCTAGTATGCAGAGAAGCAAGAGGCACCCCCAAAGCATGCACCAACACAGGGTAGACACTCCAAGGGGCAGCGGCGCCCCCTTCAGTTTACCGCTCTTTCCTTAAGAATCGCGGCCATCAACAGGACCGGAGGGCCCGGGGACAGCTCTGCTTTCCCAGCCGGTGCACTTCCTGGGGCCATCAGCACTCTTTCCAGCGAACTCCACACTGCTTGCTCTCAATCTGGGACATGCCAGCAGCCAGGCACGGGACAAGGCCGCGTTCACGCGCACCGAAAGAAGCATGCTTTAGTGTACACTGTGCTTTTAGTCTCAAGCTCAAAAAATGTCAGTAAAGTGTTATTTTCATAGGGGCAAAAAAATACCTGAATTGTATCCTTTTAAGTATGGCTGGGCTTAGAAGTTAGGACCCTTGAATTCAAAAGCTCCTGTTCACTTTACTGCTAGCCACTGAAATTCTAAAAGAAGAAAAGAAACTGGGAATAAAGCACACAAAGGACTGGAGCAGATGCCACTGAGAAGGCTTCTGGGTGCACGCGGGTGGCCCCACGGGCACTCGGCCAGCCCCATCCCAGTTCCTACTTCCACAGCGCCCGAGTCTTTGACCCTGAGGCCGGAATGCGCACAACACACAAACGGGCTGGGGGACAGGGCACCAGACCGCCACGGTTCTTCTGTTCTTCTCTGGGAGGTCTTGCCCCTCCCGACGCCCTGCAGCCCACCCAGAGGCCCCTCTTCCCACACAGCTCTGCCGCTGCCTGGCAGGCCGGCTGCAGGCGGTGAGTGAGCACCGGGTGCAGGAGCTCAGGCTCGGACAGGGTGATGGATACTTGCCGCTGAGCAGGGGCTTGTTGAGCATGTAGAGTGGCGGTAGGTCCTCTATGTTGGAGATGCGCTGGTACATGGCCCGGGAGAGGTGGTCTCCGTGGTACAGGCTTCCCAGGATGATGCTGGAGAAGTAGATGGGCTCCACGAAGACACTGAGCAGGGACCCCTGGATGCCCACCACGTTCCAGCTGCAGGGGAGAGACATGGGTTCAGAGGGGAGAAGCAGCTCTCACGGCCTCATGGCATGGCTGGTGAGGCTACCAGATGAGAATCACGGCAGGGACAAGGGAGCAGCGGACCTGGGAGCTACAGTGGACAAGAGGAAATGTCTTAAAATTAAACTGTGACGTGACTCTAGGCCACTGTGTCCTCCCGTGATGACGCACTTCCTGGAGGCTCTTTCCAACCGGGTTATGGGAGGGCCACGTGTGCCTCCTGTGCAAGGCTTCCTGGAAAGTGTATCTTTATCAGCTCTTCCAGGGGTCCCTCAGAACACAGGCCTGGGCTTTCCCTGAGCCGGCCCTTGGAGCCAGCCTGCCTCGGAGAGGTGTGCTGAGCTTCCTGCCACCACCAGCCAGGGGACAATGGTTGGCGGGACTCACTGATGCTCCGGAGATGGAGGTGGGGTCCTGGCGTGGTGCTTTTCACCCCAGTAGTTTGGGAGGACAGCAACCCAACTGTACTGCACTCACTGCTGTCTTCTGAGCCCCACGGGTGGAGACACTGTGGCCTGGGCACTGCTGCACTCTAAGTAAGTGCTGTGTGCATCACAGTGACTGGGCGCCGATCACTTGGGGACAGACAAGGGAAGACACAGCTGGATGTAACAATAAAGCAACAAAAAGGCCAACAGTATGTGAAGAGCCTTGAGTTGAGGTCAGAAAAACTGGAATGAAAGGACAAGGTTCTGTGAAACAGGAAAAGGGAGTTCTGACATCAGAGGAGGCTCCTTGGGGTGAGTCTGGGGTACACCCTCCAGTGGAGGCCAAGGGAAGAAGGTGCCCCTCAGCCCAGGGATGATGGATGCAGGCCAGGAGGGGATAGCCACAGGGAAGAGGCCAGCGGGAGGCCAGGGGGCAACTTGGAGGCAGAGGCCGGCTCTCGCGTGACACAGGTGTCCCAGGGGAGGGCTGAGCAGGTGCACTTTTCAGAAAGCGATGGCAGCAGAGCAGGCGTGGTCACTGGCACAGGGACTTGGGAGGTGTCCCAGCCGCAGCAAAGGTCAGACGCAAGGGCCTAAGTGACCGGACAGGGAAGCCAGGGAAAAGCTAGAAACCATCAGGTTGGACTTGGGAAACGGGGGACCCGGGACGAGAGGAGAACCTGGAACTCAGAACATGCAGTCAACTACTCTCCTGTGCCTCGTGATACCCATGGTGGCCCAAGCCCTGTAGCACCCCACCCGGGATGCAGCAGAAGGCATGTGCCTTATGGGCCTCAGACTTGTGCCCTGCCCTCCTGCTTGCACTCAGAACGGACAGGCAGGAGCCCTGCAGGGCAGACCAGCACCCTATCTGCCCAGCTCCAGCCACCAGCTGCTTGGACTGTGGCCAAGAGGGTACAATGGACCTTAAAAATTAAGATTTTGGGGCTGGGGATTTAGCTCAGTGGTTCCACCGCCTGCCTCTCAAGGGCAAGGACCTGAATTTGAATTCGATCCTTGGTACCAAAAAAACATTTTTTTAAATTAAGATTTTTCTTCTTTCAAAGATAAACTATTTCTCCAAAGTCCCTCACGCTGAGTGTGTAAACTGCATTCCTTCCTCCGTCGTGAATCCATCTGAAAGAAACATACAGATGCCAGTCCAGGAGGGTGGAGTCAGTTTTTTTGTTTTTTTTTTCCATGAAAGGAAAGAGAAGCCAAGAATAGCCAGGCGCTGAAACTACACGGGGATTTCCTCTGTTGTCTCATTGTATTCCCCACTCTTTCTTTCTCTCAATAAAAGCCCTTGTACACTTGTACGCGGCAAGATGGAGACTTAACTCAATAAGAGGCTGATTTACTTTGGAGCTAGCTTTGAAGAAACATTCTTCCTTTCCACCAAATCAAATGGCCTCCTGTGTTTTTGGGGGAGCAGTAAGCAGTCTGGACCTGAGTGGTAAGGTCTGGCGAGCCAGCAAGGAGGGAAGTGCCAGCTCCCGAGCAGTGCAGGTCTCCCGGTTCCCAAGGTGGGAGGGTGGTGATCACTTGAAAAGGATGAATCACTGCTGGCATCGAGCTAAACCCATGATCGGGACTCCAGGGCCATCCCAGCAGCTGCCAGGACATCTTGCATCCAAGAAACTTTCCCTTCTTCCCTGTATAGGGCATCAGCTACCTATAAACACTTTTGCTGGTAGAAGAAAGGGGATTCTGGGAAGCTGATGGGCTCCTCCTGGATGTTGGGCTGGAAGTGCATGCTATGGCCTGATATCTCCACTGTTGCAGGCTCACGGAATAGCCTGGGTCACTTCTCAGTACCAGATGGGGTAAGGTAAGGTACTCCACTACTGGAACTTGGGAACTTGGGTAGTCATTTGGAACTGCTAGGTTATTTTGCGGTACTGACTGGAACAAGAAAGAAAATTCCCAGGAAATTAATTTTGTTTGAAGAATATTCATTAGGTTTTGGTTTGTTTTTCATTTTCCTTTGTCTTTCTTACTGCCACCTTTATTTCTAAGACAGGCAGTATGGTTTCAATATCATTTAGGAGCCTTCTAGAGGTTCCCTATACTAACCAGACAGATCACAGTCAGGCTTCTGTGACAAAAATGAGCTGATAAACCACTGCAACACAAACAGCTTAAATATGTATTATATCTGAAGACATGTCACCTGACAGTTCTTTATTCTATAATTGCAATGTTTTTGTAAAAATTCAGGTAAAAGGGGGTAAAAAGGCACAGATATAAGCCTTCATGTTATTGTATAATGAAGATTCTAAAAAGGAGAGAATTAAATCAATAGTTTAAAGAGAAGGAAATATTTTAAAACTCAGAGCAAGAACATTTAAAAAATTGAATAAAATCTATGGTAAGGCAGATTTTAAAAATCTTTTTCTGCTGTGAAGGCTATAGCTATGACTTACCTGGTCTGTCAATGTGCTTTTTATGTGGCCTAAAGCTAATAGTTTTAAGAAGTGCTAAAAAGATTTGCTTGCCTCTCTGTGATGGATAAACTGCTACTGTTTTCTGTAGCTCTCTTTTTTTTTAAGACTTTGAGGAAAATAATCCTTAGATGGTTAATGGTTCATTTAGACATCATTTACTTCTTTTATAATTTTTTTGAACTATTATTATATGTGTTACTCCTTACTTTTAAAAGACTGATTGTCTAGGTATAATGTCAATCATAATGGTTGTCTTAATATTATGTAAAAATAACTACATTCTTTTTCTAGGTTGCTATCTTGTACATTACTTATAGTCATTTAGCTGGCAAGAGCTATGTTCCTCTTAGTCAATAAGAGACAATCTTGCTTTATCATAAAAATACATGGTTTTAATTGGTAAGTAGGCATTAATTCTTGTAGTCTATATTCAAAACTTATGCGGCACTATTGTGTGTACCTAATAAATTCTAAAGATGTTACCAAACTCTGTTCCTGGTTTTGACGTGACTAAATTATGTCATTTCTTCCCAGATGTTAACTCACATTAGTTTGCAGGGCAAAGACTCTAAAAATATTTTTAGTGCACCTTTCTGACAGAACACAACTTGTTTCACACACAAAATGGTTTTCCTTGATAAAAACTAGATTTGTTTTACTCGTCTTAGTTGAGTACTTGCTTATAAATTTTCTAATTACTGCTTGCCAAAATTGCAATGTTTTAAGGTGCATATAACACCTACAGAATAGATGAAATTAAACTTGGAAATGGACTCTAGGTAAACAGCCTGAAAACCACTCTTTTCTCTATTGTTCAAATTTGGCTAAAAGAGATTCTGGAACTGGCTTTAACAAGTCTATCACTTCCCCTCTGATGTGGGACAGGTTATGGTTGACCACAACTAGGAAAAGCTCTCTTAGCTCTGAGGAACAACATTCCACAGTTGGGTGATTATCAGTGTTTTCACAGAAGAAAAAATGGATTTGGAGATGGTGTCAGCCAGATGACACAGGGCTTGGTACCATATTAAATGGTGAAAAACTGAAAGGTTTCCCTCCAAAATCATGAACAAGACAAGGATGTTCACTATCACCATTCCTGTTCAATACAGTCCTCGAAACATTAGCCAGAGAAATCAGATAAAGAAATAAAAGGGATACACGTATGAAACAGCAGAGTCAAAGCTTGATTATCTGCAGGTAACAGGATCCTCGACTTATAAGACCCAAAATATTCCACCCACCAAGAGACTAGAATTAATAACCAAATTCAGCAATGTAGCAAGATACAAAATAAGTACACAAAAATCAATAGCTTTCTTATACACTAATAATGAACTCAGAAAAAGAAATTAAGAAACTTATACTATTCACAATAGTATTAATAAATTAAATACTTAGGAATTAAGCTACCCAAGGAAGTGAAAGACCTCTATGATGAAAATTACATCACCTGAAAAACAAAATCAAAGAGGACATCAGAAAATGGAAAGACACCCCTACTCCTGGATAGGGAGAGCCATATAATAAAATGGCTCTACTTCCAAAACATATATATGACAATCCCAATCAAAATACTGGCAGCATTTCTCAAAGATCTAGGGAAAACCATCCTAAAATTCATATGAAACTGAAAAAGACCCTAAACAGCAAAAGCAATCCAGGGTAGGCAAAAGCAAAGCAGCAGGCATTCCAATCCCAGGTTTGAAGTTATACTACAAAGCTACTGTAATTAAAACAGCATGGCACTGGCGCAAAACAGCCATGTGTATCAATGGAACAGAAAAGAGAGTATAGAAACAATCTCAGGCACATTCAGTTATTTGATCTTTGACAAAGGGGCCAAAGATACACACTAGAGGAAAAACAACCTAAAAAAGTAAATGGTGCTGGGAAACCTGACCATCCACATGCAGAAGATTGAGACTCACTATGCACTAAGCTAAAATCAAAATAGATTAAGGATCTAAATGTTAAAACAGAAATACTTAATGTGCTGGAAGATGAAATAAAACTCAAAGACATGGGCATGGGCATGGTCTTTCTGAATAGA
This sequence comes from Fukomys damarensis, assembly GCF_012274545.1. Lineage (NCBI taxonomy): Eukaryota > Metazoa > Chordata > Mammalia > Rodentia > Bathyergidae > Fukomys > Fukomys damarensis. The sequence continues at coordinate 1,305,189 of NW_022900936.1, forward strand.
ACCCCAATGGCACAAGAAATAATACTGAGAATCAACAAATGGGTCCATATCAAATTTTAAAATGTCTGCTGGGGATGTAGCTTAGTGGCACAGTGCCTGCCTAGCAAGCATGAGGTCCTGAGTTCGATCTCTAGTACCAAAAAAAAAAAAAAGTTTGCACAGCATAGGAAACAATCAACAGAGTGAAGAGACAACCTACAGAATGGTGAAAAATTTTTGCCAAGTATTCTTCTGACAGAGGCCTAACACCTAGAATATATAAAGAACTAAAAAAAATTAGACCTGCAAAATTAAAAAATCCAATCAAAAAAGGGGCAAGTGAAATGAACAGACATTTCTCAGAAGTGCAAATGGCCAATAAACAAATGAAAAAAATTAAACACTTCTGGCCACTAGAGAAATGCAAATTAGAACAACACTGAGATTCCAACTCACTCCAGAAAGAGTGGCTATCATTAAGAAATCAAATAACAGCAGTGCTGGTGAGGCTGTGGGGAGAAGGAGCCCTTCCGCATCGCTGGGAGTGTAATCTAGCACAGCCCCTGCGGAAATCAGTGTGGAGATGCCTCGGAGAACCAAAATTAGAAACTCCACTTGACCCAGCTATTTGCCTTCTAGGTATCTTCTCAAAAGAGTTCAAGACATCACAATACAGTGCCACATGCACACCCATGTTTATAGCAGCACAATTTATAATAGCTAAATTTTGGAAACTACCTATGTGGCCATAAGTGGATGAATGGATAAAGAAAATGTGGTATTCACATACAATGGAGTACCACTCTGCCATAAAAAAGATAAACTTGAGGCATTCATAGGTAAATGGATGCAACTTTAGACCATAATATCATGTGAAATTAGTCAGACACACCAGCTTAAATATCTCATAGTTTCTTTTATATGAGAAACTAAAAAATTATACAAACACAACAGAGAGAGAGAGAATAGATAAAGTAGGGAGATCTTTTTCAAATGGATAGAAGAGATGGAGGGAGGTGGAAGGGAGGGGAGGGAAAGGGGATGAAAAAAAAGAAGTGAAGGAGGAAAATGAAGAAAACAGAGCTTTTGCAAATGGTGAGGGGACCACAAGTTGGAAGGGGTGGTTAGGGGATGAAAAACAGGAAAGAACGAAGATGTGTTATGTACGTGTTCCAACTCCCTACAGTAAGTATAATCATTATGCACTATAAACATGTACTAATAAAAAGTGACAAAATCGCAAGAGAATAAAGGAGACCGAGGGCTGAACTAAACCACGGAGGAAACTATAACCTAGAGTAGTGTGGCGAATCCATGGCAGGTGTGCTGCAGCGGGCATGCAGAGCCCTCCTGTTGGCACCTGAGCCGAGCTGCCCAGCAGCTGAGCAGTGTTAGCACTTTGTGTTAAGTATGTGGGGTTTGGGTTGCAGTTTGGGCACTCGGTCTCCAAAAGGTTTGCCATCACTGGCAGAGGGTAAAGTGGATCCTCAAAAACTAAGAATTAAAAACAACACAAACCTCTCTCCGAGCTTCCGCATGCTGAGCATGTCTGAGTAAATTGCTACACCCAGGCCTGACCCCAGAGCGCGCCACACAGCCGGCCCTATGGGCCAAAGCGTAGCTATATCTGCCTGTGGGACTGTCTTTAGTCCCACTCCCTCCATGAAATAGAGCCTCTGTGTAGAGGTCAGACTAGCTGCTCTTCTCATTTGGCCAAATTGTAAATAAACTCGATTTCTCTTTGTTAAGTGCCTTGTTGTATTTGGCTGGGGTGGGGGCACGAACCCAGAAACCACACAAGCCTGACTGAGCCTGGCTGCTATCAAGGCCACCAGCTGGGGTTACCCGGCCTCTTCCCATCATAGAGTCGGGCTGTGTCCCTGCCCTCTGTCCCTTCCGCACAGTGCCGGCACCTTCCTGCAGCACACAGGCCAGTCTGGCCACTCCGTCACACACCCCAACAGCTCCCGGCCACCATTCCAGGTCCTCCCACCTGAGCAACCACACAGGCTATTCTGTGGAACAGCTTCGCGACAGTGGTGCCAGTACTCAGCGCTCACAAGCATCCCTGCCTTGGGGCCCTCACTGGCCCTGCTGCATCTGACCTGTGTAGTCCGCATCGACCCTGGGGAGGTAATCCCAGGAGAGTTGGGATTCTGCCTCACTCACTGATCACGCCAGCATCAGTGTCTCTACACAGAGAAGATAAATGTGTGCCCAAGGCAGGCGTTCCATCCCAAGGTCTCAGGCCTTCCACCTCCCAAAAGGAAACTGAGAACACTTTCCCTGTCTAGAGAAAAAGCTGAAATGGCTGGATGGCCAAAGGCCTTAGGGCCCTTTTCTTATGCAGATTAGAAGCCAGTGTGGGTTTAGTCATTTTAAGCAGAACTCAGTCCCACCTCCCAGGGCACACTGTAAACTGATCTTGGAAGCCTGCATCTGGTAGGAGCCATTAATTCTGCACAAACCTTCTTAAGAGATTCCAGGCTTTGCTGAGACCATGGCTGGAAAATGGAGAGGTGCCTCCTCAGGCTCCACCCAGACTGGTGAATCTAATTTCTAATTTCTTCCTCAATTTCTTCTGTGACCCAGTGACATTCAAGAGTGTATTGTTTAATTCCCGTGTGTTTGCATAATTTCTATGGTTTCTTCTGCCATTACTTCTGAGTTTCAGTGCCCTATGATCTGATAATATGCATGATAATTTTAATTCTTTTGCATTTATTTAAGCAACGTTTACAGGCTAGCATGCGGCCTGTTTTGGAGAAAGTTCCATGTGTGCTAAGAATAACATGTATTCTGGTGGCAGTACAGAACACTCTGTAGATGTATACATTTAGTCTATACACTTGAAAGTGTGGTTCAGTTCCGATATTTCTATGTTAATTTTTTGTATAGATGATCTGTTGGTGAAAGTAGGGTAGTACTGAGGTACATGGATATTTATGTACCTCTTTTGTTCAATTTTGCCTTTTTTGATCAATTTTACCTTGAAATCTACTTTGTCTGAAAATCAGACTGCTACTCTTGCTTGCTTTTGAGGTCTTAATGCATGGGATATTGTTTTCCATCCTTCTGATTTTTAGTCTATGCATTTCTTTTTGGATTAGATGTGTCTCTGGTATGCAGTATACCATTTAATTTTGTTTTTTGATCCAATCTGCCAATTTGTGTCTTTTGACTGGGGAGTGGATGCCACTTACATTGAGAGTTATTACTGAAAGGTATTATCTTTTTTGTATCATTGCATTATTTTTCTGTTGTTCATTCTGTCATTTTTTCCCTTGTGTTTATTCATTCTGCTTGAATGCTTTCCATCAGACTTTTGCGTATTGTTGGTGTCATTGTTTCCACCTAGGATATCCTTGAGAATTTTCTGGAACACTAGTTTGGTATTCATATATCTTTTATGGTGATCTTTGTCATAGAATGCCCTTATTTCTCTATCAATTTTGAAAGAGAGCTTTTCAGTACATATTAATCTGGGTTGAAAGTTTTTTCTTTTAGGACCTGAAACATTTCATTCCAAGCTTTTCTGGCCTTTAAAGTTTGCTACAGTTCTAATGGGTTGACTTTCATAAGTGAATTTTTGCTTTTCACTGACAGCTTTTAAGATTCTGTCCTAACACTGGACTTCTGGGATTATGACTATGATGCGTCATGGAGAGGTCACCTGTATGCTGAATTCGTTCCCCATACTTGGAAAGTTTTCTGCCGTGGTTTCTGTGAGTAGGTGCTTTATTCTATGTGTGCTGTCCTGACTCTTCTCTATTAGTCTTACATTGATAGTCTTCTTTGCATCATCTAGAAGCTGTTGGATCTATTTTCTGTCCTCTGTTTTTGCTTTTAAGGTTTCTCTGAGTATACAGTCCTGTGATCTGACTTCTCTCCTCACAATGATCACTTCTGCTGCTCATATTTTAATAGAAATGTTTATGTTTGTTGATTTCTGTTTGGCACATTTTCATGGGCTCTGTATTTCTGGTAAATTTGTAATTCATGTTTTCTTTTTTGTACTGGGGATCGAACTCGGGTCCTTGCACTTGTGAGGCAGGCGGCAACATCACAGAGCTAAAATCGCCAGCCCTGTAAATTCATGTTTTCAATGATTTTGGTGAGCTTTTCTAATTTTTTATTTTATTCTTCATTAAATGCATCAATCTACTTGTTAGCTCCTCTCTTTGTTTAGTTATATCATCTTTGATCTCATCAAGTTTTCTGGCTTCCTCTCTGATCATCTCACACAATTCAGCCATTTGGTATTTGATTTCCTCTCCATCAGTATCCCTTGGACCTGCTTTGGGAGACCGGGGAATTTCTGGTGACATTTCTGGTGACATTTTGCTAACTTGTTTTGCATGTTTCTATACGTGTGTGTGTGTGTGTGTGTGTGTGTGTGTGTGTGTGCTGAAGGTTCAGGTCAAAGAGAGTTTGTTGTTGAAGATCTCTTTAGATTCTGCTTTCAGTGATGTTATCTTGGCTTTATTTGTCAAGAGGTTCTACCTTCAGTCTATTCAGTTTAACACGTGGACCCAGTCACTGAGAGTAATGAGGGCTACTGATCTGGATAACTCCCTCGATCCAACTCCAAAGATGTGCTTTACTTTGCAATTGAGCATATGTAGCTTTAGTAAATAAATTAGAAATTGTAACTCAAAGTTGTCCTTTTTACTTCAAATCTGGGCTTTCTGTCCTATCGGAACCTGCCTAAGTGGGGGTCACAGTGCTGTGAGGGGCTGCTCTTCCTATCTGCTCATGTGGATCTGGAGCGAGCTTCTACACCGTGTCTCCGTTCAGGCAGCTGCTGGGACAGAACGTCTACCACCGGTTCCCCATCTTCCTGGACACACTGTCCAGCAGAGGCCACACTCTTCCCCTCTCAGTCCTATTCCAGTGGCACTGCACCAGCTTGGCTGCCTTCTTTTTGCCCCAGCGGGATGTGGTCTGTGCCCATGTGCTCAGCCCAAGGCAGCCCTCCCTGCTTGGGCTTCCTGGACCTGGAATTCAGATCTGAGGCCTGGGCAGTCGGGATCTCTAGCAACATGGACACCCTGAGGACAAGGCCCCTCCCAATGAGCAGCACTCACATGGTAGCTGGCACCAGAGTCAGGCCGAGGAAAGACTCTCCCAGAACCACACAGCACTGTGCCCACCACTTTCCTGGTCAGAATGGCCACATGGCAGGCTCAGGAGCAAGGCAGGGATGGTCATGGGCTCTGGATGGGAGGAAAGTTCACCCATGGAGAGGACCACAGATGCAAAGCATGAGCCACCTCTCAGCACACAACCTTTTGTGGTCTTTGGACATCTGGCAACTCTCTCTTGTAGCTTATCCTAAGCCATGACCACAGGAACCGCAGAGGGTCCACAACCATGAACTCGACATTTTTGATCTTCCTTAGTTTCATCTGTTACTACCACTGATCTCTGCCTGATCCACAGCAAGATACTTATTTCAAAGAAGCTCAGGTCCTCAAATTCTAGGTAAGTTTCTAGAACGATACGAAAGCTCACAATTAGCAATGGATGAAACAAACATTGAATGAACAAGTAACCAGGAAAGGACCTGAAATTATAACTGAAAAATCTGGGTCCTTTCATGTCAAAGTGAGGCCAGAACCCAGGAGGATATCAACAGCATGACAAGGCCCTGCGCTTGGCAGCATCACTGGGTCTGCACGTCTTGCACAAGAGCCTTCGGAAAGCAGAACCCAAACCAAGCCTCTTTGGCAGAGGCCTATACAATCCTGATTCCAAAATCAGGTAAGAACAGTTAAAAATTTTAGGAAATGTACAGGTCTGCATACTATATAAACCTTCACAGGAAACCCCAAGTAAAGGGTGAGCCACATGTTTCAGTTTGAATGCGGTTCTCCACGCTGGGAAGCTTGGCCCCATGTGGAGCTGATGGAACTCTTGAGAGCTGGGACCCAGGGAAGGTCACAGGGTGCTGCCCTCAGGAGGGGTTCAGGTAACCCCGTGACTCTCGGGGTCCCCTGGGTTAGTTCTTGTGAGAGCATTGTTAGAAAAGCAGACCCCGTCTGACCCCTGCCTCCTTCCCCAGTTTCCTATCTGGCAATGTGATCTCTCCTCCCACGTGTCCGTCCCACTTCCACCTCCACCGTGAGGCCACATAGTCAATGGGACCTCATCAGAGCCTGCACTGTGCTCTTTTGACTTTGTTTCCAAAACTGTGTGCTACAGGAAGCTCTTTTCTTAATAAAGTAGTCTGTCTCAGGCAGTTCATTACAGCTGTGAAAAACAGACTGAATTTAACAGCATGCTAAAACAGTGGACAGCCCAGAGATAAAACGTCATGTATGGGTCCCACAGTCCTCAACAAGGTAAGAAGATCGCCCGGTGGACAAAGGACCAGGAGAAGATGCTCAGGGTTCTTCAAGGCTTAGGGATCACGGCAGTGCCAGCTATCAAAGCGACTCTGCAAGTTGTGAAGAAAAAGCCATTTCGGCCCAAAGAGAAAGGAGCACAGGATGCAAAACAGGCACGTCAGGGAGGCAGTCAATTGAAGTTGCTACCTAGCTGGAGAAATGCGCACACTCTCAGCAATGAGAGGAATATGCAACTCAGAACCACAAGGCACTGTTTACAAAATGTGGGTACACGCAGAACACACAGCTGGTGTGGGGCCACGGGAGCAACCATGCTGGGGAGCAGCCTGCCAGCCCTCTGCAAGATTACATGGGTCCAGGCCTTGGTTCCAGTCCTAGGACATCCCAGCAAAGACCCGCATAGCCATGTGAAGGACAGTCGGGGCCACAGGCGGAAGGCGGCTGACGGAAACCCCAGTGTCGGCTGTGAAGGTGGCCCAGGCCTCTCTCTGCTGCAGGATCTGTCAACAGCAGGAGTAATGAGTCACAGCAGCAAAGAGAAACACGGGGCCGAATGAAAACAGGAGAAACAGTGGCTTTCCAGCACAACGCTGCTGTTACGATGAGCAACACACACACACAAACACCCCCAAAGTCACCCTGAGTGCTTGTTTCCCGAGTGTGTACACACACAGTCGCTTCCACGCAGGTGGGGCTGAATGGAAGGACACGTGGTAGACACACCCCAGTACAGACAAGTCGAGCATCTCTAATGAATTTCAGATCCTAGAGCATTCTGGACTCCGGATTTTCAGATTAGGAATGATCAACTGGTAAAGTTGATGAAAATATTCCAAAGTTCAAATATCTCCCAAATCTGAACACGTCTAGTCCCAAGCACCTCAGACACGGTACTCAGCCTGGACCTGTGCTTGGGGAGAAGAGCAGGAGGTGCACAGTTAACCCAGCATGACAGAGCCTCACAGGAAATCAACACAAAAGGTTTGCAAACAGCTAAAAAGATGCAAATGGGAGCCTCTTACAGCCTGAATGCCATGATGGTTCCACCACTGAGTGAAACATGCTTCCCTCAACCTTGTCACGGTGCTGGCCCTGCACGCGTGGATGTGCGGGGACAAAGGAGATGCGCTGGGCACGTGTCAGTCCCAACAGCCCGGACAGTGCCCACCGCTGCTCACCCTGGGTGCCCAGGAGGATCCCGAGGAGGGAGGTTTCGATTTTATATGCTTTCCACCATTTGTGCATGTAACTTCTTTGTTTTCAAGTAAACCTTAGCTGAAATACAAAAACAAAGAGCCGCTGGAAAGAGCAGCAGCACCTGAGGAAATGGGCCATCTGCAACCTGACTAGACACACGCCGGGAGGGCGAGCCGAGTCCCGGCCCACGCCACCCACAGCATGGTGCTCACTGCCCACTGCCCGCGTGGCACAGGCTGTCGCAGGCTCCACTGCTCCCCAGTGTCGACGCCCAGTGCTGACGCAGAGACCAGGGCAATGGCGCCTGCTGATAAGCAGACCCTCTGGGCTGCCTTTAAAATTGACACCTCGCTCTAACCCAGAGCCGAGACGCATGTTCTGAAGAAGGTGGTGTGGGAAGCCTGGAGCCTCCAGCATGGTGCCCTCATCCCTCCGGTGTCCTCCGAGGGACCGGGTTGGAGGACACTGGGGGCTCCCTGGGGGTGGTCATTTCCAAAAGGGCAGAAAGGAGCTGTGTGGCAGTGAGGTGCCACAGGCTGCAGCCCTTACCGGGCAATCTTGTCGCTGCAGGACATGGTGAGCAGCCTCTCCCCCTGCAGCACACCATCCCACGTCTGGATGCTGGCGTTCGAGCGCACCGGGATCGTCCCCTCACCAGACTCTATTTTTGTCCGTAGCTGTCCCCTCGCCTTACGATTCGGGTGTCTGTCTGCTGGTTCTAAGAGAGAAAGAGGGCATTCAGAACCAACAGGAGGAAACCTCCTACTAAGATTCAGTAACTGGAAAAGCTATCTAAGAATGCCCTATAAATACATAACGTACTTACACAAATGCATGCATGTTCATGTTACACAAGGATAACTACGTAAATACACAAAAATCGAAATTTATAAACTTGAGCAGAAAAGATGCAAGTCAAACCAAAGTCATGACTGTGCTCTCTTCAAGGGCTGGGGACAGGGAACCACTGATGCTGAAAGGATTCTATCAGTAATGCTGAACAGGAGGGGATGTGCAGGACCAGATGCAAAGATCTCCCAACTCTGCCAATGGACATTTAGCTCTGTTATATTTTACTTCAAAAGTAAATGCAGATTGATGTAGAATAAATCCACAGGAAGTGTAAAACATCCACAGCAATCAGTCCTGGGTTATGACACATGTGATTTTAATTTTCTTTCTTGAGTTTTTTCCACAGTGAGTTTGCACATTGCTCTTATGACCAAGGACAATAATGCAGGCAGATGTCCTGTCTGACTAAACAATGCTTACGCTTGGGACAAGGATGTGGGTATCACCTTTCCTGCAAGGAGTGGACGGGTGTGGAGGCGACAGCCTGTAGCTCTGCACAGTGCCAGTGCCTGGGAAGAACAGCCTGGTCCCAGTTCACCCCCAGTCATACTCGCTGCAAGTGTGGAGGACTTGGCCGTCAGATCCAGAGGAACCAGGTGTGGACACAGCTCTCCACTAAAATCTTTACACTCTCATTACAGGTTAAGGAGAACTGGCACTTTTCTTTCTTTTTTTCAGAACCAGGAATTTTCATTCGTTAAAAATTTCTAATGAAACTATTAATTAGGAAGAAAGGATCTACGCTTTTATAAAGACCTCTATTAGACCCACACCTAGGGCTGAAATTAAAGAGTAGCAGAGAGGGCACTGCCTGGTGCCTCCTTTCCTCCCACTGCTCCCCAAAGGGCAGGCTTCCTGGGGATCCACAGGTACCTTCCAGCACGGGCTCGTGCGGGGAGAAGATCCTGGCATCGCCGCAGGGTGAGGTGCTGATGTACAAGTGGAACTGCACGGTGTCCTTCAGCCGGAACCCGCCTCGCTCCGACTTCTGAAAGATGGACCTCTTCTGATCATCTCTGCTGCTACAAGGAAAAGGTGGACAGTTAGGATGCCGTGTTCAGAATGATTTTCAGAGCCCAGAACGGTCAGCAGGGGGAGGGGAGCCGGGCCTGAAGCTCTGTCACATTTATGAGCTAACAGGCCCACCTGGCCATGGACACATCATCAAAGTGGCTGCTCCTTCCCAGGGTGACTGCAGAGCAGAAAGACACGTATGAGAAGCGGCCTTTCCGGAACAGTGTGGTGGATCAGGCCTGTAATCTCAGTTATTTCGGACGAAGGCAGGAGGTTGACAAGTTCAAGGCCAGCCTGGGTGATGTAGCGAGCCCCTGCCTCAAAATAAAAGGGCTGGGGGTGTAGCTTAGAGCAAGGCCCTGGGCTCAATGCCCAAAAGAGAGACAGCGTTGAGTACAGGATTAGCTCTGCCCAGGCACAGGGACCAGAATGAAAACAGCACTTCCTGGGTGTGTCCATGCTGCATAGAACAAAAGCACGTGGTCTGGAGAAGACCTGGAGTCTATGGCCACGTGACAGCCGCATGGGGCACACATGCGTATGTGCACGGACCCAGGTATTACTGTGCGCTGGCGGAAGCAAGGGGGGCTTTGCTTCCAGACAGTCGCTTGCTGCTTGCTGCTCTGCACTCACGTCAGGTACAGCTCCAGCTGCGCATAGAGGAAGCGCAGCAGGGACCTCCGGGAGATGATCTCTGCGTGGCAGTCGTTCAGTGCCAGCCCACGGTCACTCATGTACTCGCCGTTGATACACTTGGTCCCGGTCGAGACACTGATCACCTTGGCATCTTTGACATCCGTACCTGGAAGACAGGAGGACATCAGCGGGCACGGGGATGCCGCGTGTCTGGCCCCAGCTGTTAGCACTGGATGTGCAGGGGTGGCAGAGCCTTGCGCTCAGCCTCATCCCCTGGGGGTCACTTGAACCCGCACCTGCAGCGCCTCCACCCGGGGACCTGCTCTGCACCCCTGGATGCCACATCCTCGCTCTGCAGGGCAGCGTGTCACAGTCTTTCCTGACTGCTCACCCAGGAGCATGGGCAGGGGCACTCGGCTAAAGGGAGCTCGCTGCCAGGCACGGTGGCCACACCTGTACGCCAGGGTCACGGCCAACCCAGGCAACTCAGAGGCACTGTCTCAGAGGCAGTAGGAAGGGCCAGGGTGCAGCTCAGCACCACAGCACTCGCCTGGCATGTGCACAGCCCTGGGCTCCGGCCACAGCACCACATGCAGGCAGATGCACTCACGTGTGCACACGTGCTCACACACACACACAGCCCGACTGCCTGGTGATGAATCTTAAAGCCAAACAATCCCAGCCCTAAAGAGGCTGGAGGAATGGCCTCCAGGCTCCAAGAGGAACAGAAGGAAACAGCAAAACAGGGTGACGTCCACTCCTGGCGCCAACCTGGACAGATCACTGGCCTGGTGATGCCAATGCTGCCTGGGCCGGGCGTGCGCAGGGATGGGTTCGAGCCCCAGTGCTGCGAGTCATCGAGACCTCAAGACCGGAGTGTCCTGTGGTGATAGCACTGCGTGGGAGGGAGCTGAGGGACTGGCCGGTGCCAAGCCTGGGGGAGCGCCTCACCCTCACCTCACCTCAGCCCGGAAGGCACGTGTGGTCTCACTGCAGACAGGGTGACTGAAAGCCCCGCCCTGCAACTGTGCAGAACGGACCCCTGGAGGCAGTGCACAGGCCGAGGGCGGGTGTAGGCTTAGCAGTCACGGAAGGTGTGAAAGGGGCCTCCTCGGCAGTGGCTGAGTGATCAGACAGAGGGGCCGGGGCTGCCCCTTGCCCCTGTACACGGGGCCCAGGCCTTGCTGGGAAGCTGCTTCAAGGGCAGGTGAGGGGCTTGGCTTCCAGCGGAGCCGAAATGCAGCAAAGCAATGGTGATCCAACAGGTGCAGCATCCTGGGGCAAGGCGACATGGTCGCCCGAATTTCTCCCTGGCTGCCAGCACCGTCCAGGGGCTGCAGTGGGTCCTGGCCCAGCTCTGCCACCACAGGGAGCCATGCTCTGGCCAGGGACGCAGTCCCAAGGTCACACAGGCTATGGATGAGGGTTCTGGGACCTCTCTGTCCCTGGGAACTTCTGGACAGATGTCATCAGGCCACTGCCACCCAGATCCCAGAGGCAGCCAGGAACTGATCTGGCTGCACCGGCAGTGGTAAGGCCGCAGCCCGGGGTCACAGGAGCAAGGGTCCCGCCTGGTGTCCAGAGCCGAGCCCGTGACGGGATGAGTGGGCCCAGCGTGGACACAGCAGCTTCTCCAGAGGAACTGGGGCTCCTCCCTGAGCCCCAGCCCCAGCCCAGACCCGACCTGCACACCTTACCTGTGGTCATGACGACGCCGGCCAGGACTTTCCTGCGCGCATGTGGGGAGGAGAAGTTGTCCGTCAGGTCGCCGAACTTACCCAGGACCAGGCGTGAGACCGCGTCTGCCAACACCTGTGTGAGGAACAGAGACGGGGTTGGGCAGCGTGCACGGGGCGGGCCCCACGCAGTGCCGTTCACACTGGCCCTCCACGGAGACACCTGTAGGCCACCCCCACTCCAGAGAGCTGCGCCAGTGAGCCTGGCAGACCGGAGTATGCGTGCGCCCATGTGCCTGTGTGGTGCACATGTGTTTCCTCCAAAACACTGCGGGGGGACAGACATCCCAGGATCATGTGAGGCTCTGCCTACGGGCCCTGGGCGTGGATGCAGGGGCCGGTGCACATGAAGCGTGAGGCCCACACCCACCTCACATGGGGAAACTGAGGCACAGAGAAATGCTAGCTCATGCCCCATGCCACTCTGCCAGACACTGCCCAGGTTCCCCTGTGCCACGCACCTTGGCAACGGGACCACAAGCAGAGAACACTCTGACCACCCAGGCCAGAGCATTGAGCGGTGTGGGGCGGGGCCTCTGCGGGCGCCTCACCTTGGAAGACACAGAGGCTCTGCACATGCGCCTGAGCAGCCCAGCACTCGGCCCAGCACTCGGCCCAGCTGCGGGTGCAGAAGGCTCACAGCCTCTACTGCCCCCCAAACCCAGGCCACAGGGTGTGCCTGTCAGAGCCAGCCTCCTGGTAGTCTGCAGCCGGCCTCGGAGTTCTGTGTCTGGGGCAGGGCTGCTGGGGCAGTGCCGGGGAACAGCAGAGCTCTGGCACTCTGTCCCACCGGTCTCGTTCGTCGGTCAGGTGGACACCGGAACCCGAAGGTGCCACCGGGCCACCAGCGGAGCACTCCCAGATGGAGAGATGCACCCCTCATCCCAAGGATGCCTTACTTGGGACAATGCCACTGCAGATGTCCCCCCAGCGCTGGACCAGCAGACACCCCTGGGCCCAGTGGTGTCACAGCAGGACAGGCAGTGGCCAGGGTCCTCACTCTCAGGGGACCTCAGCGATAGAGATGTAAACACAGGCAAGGGGACAAGAGCAGACAGGACCAAATGGCAGCGGCCGGGGTGAGGACGGAGCACTGAACCCACACAAAAGCAAGAAAACGTAGGCCAGGGATTTAGCTCAGTGGCATGGTGCCTGCCTCAAAAGTGCAAGAACTTGATTTCAATCCCTGGTGCCAACCCCCCCACCAAAACACATAAAAATGCTAAGAGGGGAAGAGTAAGCCCCAGAGCGGCCTCTGTGACCTGCAGCGGCAGGTGTGTCGCTGCGCTCAGAGGCATGGGCGCGGCACAGGGCCAGTGACCTGCAGAGCGAGCCTGGCACCCGTGCTGACATCACAGAGGACCAACCTCCCAGGCCCAGGGTGGCTCTCAATCCTGGCACAGGGGCCCGGGCCTCCGTGAACAGCTCAGTAAGTGGCTTGCAATCACAAAAGCAGCATAGTCTTCCAAGTCCCGCCCCCACAGCCTGAGTGACAGGGCAGGGGAGGCCTCTCACAGCTATGTGGGCACAGCACGGTCTGGAGTTATAACCCCGCCTATGCATCAACTCCAGCAGCACACAGGGTGCTTGTCCTCTCGGGGAGTAGCAAGGGTCTGCATCCACCTAAGAGGCACATCTGAAACAAAGTGGAGCCCAGTGATAAGGCCAGAAGGCTTGGACCCAGCAAGGCCACCGCCAGGTCCCCTGAGGAGAAACTGTCACACCTGAACTGCTCTGGGGCTGCCACACAGAGCAGAAGCACACAGCCCCGCTGTCCCGTGGTTCTGGACAGGTGCAGAACTGGGAGGACGGTGACAACAGGACAGGCTGAGGGGACCTGGATCCCAGCAGATGCAGCCACCACCCTGGCCAAGAGCTCGGCCCCTTCCTGAGGTCAGTGAGACATAGGGGCACCCACACACCCTCATGGGCACTTCTGTCTGCTACCTCTGAGCTGCTCACCCTGCACAGCCCCAGGCCTTGTAGGCCACAGCCCCAGAGTGGTCCCAGCAGTCCCGGATACCCTGTCAGTGAGGGAGACCAGGTGGCTGGGACTCTATCAAACAGAAAGCCTGGGAATTAAACAGCACCGGGTCTAAGGCCACTGCTTCGTAAAATGACAAATGGAAAAGTGATTCCCAGGGCCAGGGCCAGCAAGGAGTCAGCAAAGAAAATAGTACATGATCTGTGAAGAACCGGAAACATTCTGGATGGATCAATCTCTGCACATGCCATTTTGGCAGCTTCAACCAAAACATCTCTTTTCAAAAACTGGGAACTGAGCACATCAGGCTCCAACTTTGGAGCTTCCTTGAGCTGCATCAAAGGCAGAGGAGAAACCCCTGGGGAGCACATGGCCTCCTGCCCATCACATCTGAGTCCTCCATGTTTCCCAGTCAGAGGTAGACTGTGCCACCTTTATCACAAAGAGCAAGTGACAGAAAGGAGCCAACATGCAAGAGAGCAGAAGAGGTTTCAAAGGAGCCCCACAGGATTCAGGTTTCTTTCTTTTTCTTGGGGGTGGGGTGTGGTACTGGGGAGCAAGTGGCAGCAGCACTGAGCTAAATCCCCAACCAGGATTTAGGTTTCTAGGAAGAAAGCCAGGACCCAAACTCGCTGGGTGAAAGGACTGAAAGCCCCTCTCCCTGAGACTCTGCCTTTCTTCATCTTGATTTGCCAGGGGCTGGGATGTGGTGGGGTGGGAACAAACCAGAGTGGCTGCCCAGTCCGGCAAAGCAGGGGGACCACATGGACGCTAGGCAGAAGATTCGGGGCACAGAGACCCCCAGGCAGCTGGCAGGCTGCAGAGCACCCACACACAGGAGCCCCCCAGCCCTTCTGCAGGCCCCAGGTTTGTGCGCCCCACCACCTGGGGCTCCTCTGCTTAGCCAGGCTCTGCACGTTGGGAACTCAGCCACCAGCCAGCCCTGTGGGGTGAAGCCAGGTGCCCGACCCCGAGGGGTTCCCAGCATCCTGGAACACATGAGGCTCCTTGTAGGGAACACAGCAAGAAACAGTGCTCAGGGTCCTGCCCCTGACTCCTGGGGTTTCCGGAGGGAACGGTCCCCTGGACGGGACTGTGACTGAAACCTGTGTAGTGGACAGATGGGGCTGCTGTGTCCCTGCCCTGCACTGCAGGGCCCAGGTGCACAGCTGGAGGCCACTGGGCCACAAAACCCAGGTGAGGCCACCCCACAGCAGGACAGCAGTGACCACCCCCACCGAAAGGGGCGGCTAGAAAGGGACCAGCCTGGCGGCTGCCCACGAGCGTGCCCACAGCAGGGACACGACCTCCTCACCTGCGGTGAGTGCAGCTGCAGGCCCTCGCTGAGCACAGGCTGGCGCGACGGTGTCTGGTCCAAGTGCAAATTGAAGATGGTGGCCAGGGCGGACTGTGCGGCCCGGGCCTTGGCCAGTTTCTTGTTCCGCCCCGAGCCCTCGAAGAACTGGCCATCCACCACCACGGACATGACGAAGCTCTTGGCGTGGCTTTCACCACTCTCCGACAGGAAGTCGTACTTGAGCCCCGGACGCAGCTCGTTCAGGATCATCACTGGGTTCTTCCCGCTGGGCGGTGGGAAGGGCGGCGGCACGGGCAGCGGTGGCTGGGCCAGGCTGGTGGGCACCGGCGAGGCGGACAGGCTGAGGTCCCCACTGGAGCTGAAGGAGTCATCGCCGTTGGAGCCCACGTAGAAAGGCGGCTCGGCCTTGTCCGGCATCTCAAAGCCATTGAAGAGCGCGTCGGGGAAGTCAGCCTGGTCGGAGGTGAAGTCCGTGTTCACGGACAGGGTCCTGCCCATGGCCAGGTGGGCCTCGGAGGCGTTGGGGAACTGCACGAAGGAGCGCAGTGCCTTCTCGGCCGCGTGCAGCTTGGCCTTCTTCTTGGTGGGGCCCGAGCCCTCGAACACCTGCCCGTTCACCTCCACAGACATGACGAAGCGGGGGGCGTGCACGGGCCCCGTCTGCGACAGCAGCGTGTACTGCAGGCCTGGCTTGATCTCGTTCAGCTGCATCAGGGCGTTCTTGGGCAGCACGGGTCCCGGCATCCTCCTTCGCTTCTTCAGGCGGTACCTGGAGTGACCATTGCTGCCCTCTTCCAGCGGCCTCTTCCTGCCACCGCCACCGCCACCCCCGTTGGAGAGCTGGGTGCCCTCGACAGGACCGGGTGTGCCGCTGTCCCTGGGGGACACGTTGTCCAGATTGCGGTTTTCTTTAACATCTGCGCTGCTGGCACCTGCGATGCCCAGAAAGAGTAACTTACAACGCCTTCGTTGCAGGATCTTGTAAATGCAAAATTTATAGATTCCTTTACCTCTTTGTGACCGCTTAAGTGGTGTGTGTGTGTGTGTGTGTGTGTGTGTGTGATCTGCTTTCTAGGCAAACATGAGGAACTATAGATCTGGCCAAAGAATCGTCAGCCTCAGCCGAGAGCATGCTGAATGGTGGCCAGTATCCTTCTATTTAGTTCACCACTGCCTCTGCATGGACAGGTAAAAGTTTTAAACCAGGCGTGGTAATGCACGCCCATAGTTGCAGCACTCTAGGAGGCTGAGGTGGAGGGAGAACAAGTTTGAGCCCAGCCTGGGCACCTCAGCAATTTAGTGAAACCCTGCCTGGAAACAAAAGCAAAAATAGTGCTGGGGATGTAACTCAGTCCAAAAAGCCCTGGGTTCAACTGATCTCCCATACTACAAAAAAAAAAAAAAAAAAAAAAAAAACA
>NW_022900936.1:1321763-1329351 GCF_012274545.1 Fukomys damarensis
AAAAAAAAAAAAAAAAAAAAAAAGTAACCATGTTTAGTAATTTCCCTACTGAGAACATTCCAAGCTGCCGGCTGGTGAGGGTCCAGGAGAACTCACTACGTCTGATGAAACAGTGCAGCCCAGCAGCAAACAGACAGACAGGCAGGCGGGCGCACAGGCACACACCTCAGCTCCTCCCTCCCAGGGCCCTCAAGGCGCTGGCCCAGTGTCTCTGGCTTCCAACACCCATCTCTCAGCAGAGTGGGCACCGCCCTCACCTCTCAGGCTAAGCAGGACCTTGGGGTCAGAATGGCGAGCTGACCCAGTCGATGGCTTGATTTAATTTATCAACCACTGCAGGGAATTGCTCTGCAATGGAGAAAGTATTTTGATTTTTTAAGAAATTCCTTTTGAAAGATACAGCTTTTTTTCTGGTATTTATTTAAGATTTTTCATTGCATATAGGGACCATTTATTTCAGAATCCTTACTATGATCCATGATAAAAAATAGTACAAAATATCAAGTCAAAGCTGCAAGTAGGAATTAACCTCCTAAGCTTATAAATATATATCTAACAATTTTGTATTTCTAAAAATCATTTTATTGACTTAGCTCAGTGGCTCCATGCCTGCCTCACAAGCACAGGGTCCTAAGACAGATCCCTGGTACCAAAATATGAAAAATAAACTAACTGATGTGTTTCCTGAATAACTGACCCTACTTTATGTTTAAAATCAGTAAAGATACTTTTAGGATTCTAAATAGCATAGCAAAATAAACATGATTTTTATTTTAAAGGGAAAAATTTTTTAAATGTTCACTCCTGCCTTAAGTTTATTAAACATTTTTAACAGAATGAAATCGATCCTTTTTATCATAGTTTTACAGGTTTAGGACTCTGCGATGCTGTAGATGTTTAGGTAATTAAAGACTTTCTACCAGTAGCTTCCAAAAATCCCTGTCTTCTAAGTAATCAAGATATTCTTAAATTGTAACCAAGCAACCAGTACGAAAGCTAGAGGCTGCTTCTGCTACATGATGTAAAGATGTGACCCACGGGAGGTTTAGGTGTTAGCGTCCTGCCCAGTGCCAGTCCTTGACACTAAAGCTGCGCGTGTCCAGGGCTGGTCCTTCGGCCCCGGCAGCGAAGGAGGAGCCTGGTCTGCACAGCCTGGGCCTCCTGAGGACACTTGGCCTCCCGGACACCTGACACACACACCACTTCCCTCGTTCACAAAGTGACGGAATGTTTGCTAAATTTTCATTTATAACATCCTCCAGCAAAAGGCCGGTAGGTTACTCCTTTCGGTGCTCAGGGGAACAAAGGTTTAAGAAAGTAGGGCCAAGAAAAAAACGAGAGATTAGTGGGGGGAGAGAGAACAGCACACACTAGACACCACTTACAGTGCACTGCTATAGTTATCAGCATAGAGAATCACATCAGAAGCATACTGACATGCATTTAATCAAGTATTTATAACCTCTGAAACAACCAATTGTTTCTTTTCAGACATAATGATAATGAGCATCAAGCTAAGTCTGTGAAGAGAAGAAAAGTACAGTGACCTAGGCCAACAGTCTTGAACTCTTGCGTACTTCAAAAGGACCACACGCGTTGTTAAAGAAGCTTTAAGTAAAGGAGAATAGAGGGCTAAGACTGGAAGAGACCCTGCTCCCACAGAGGCCTCCTCAGCACACCAGAGCAGTGAGTGTTCATCACAACGAAGCTTTCAGTCGCTCTCAAGCTGACAGAAAACACAGGCCTGGCACTGCGGGTCTGGCACTGTGATGAGCAGCTCATCTTTCCAGAAAATTCCTCAGGTTAAGTCACCAGGCGTCAGGGGGCACCGTCCAGTCCCCACAGGTGGCTCTGAGGTCCCTGGCACACACCTGGGTACGGTGCTGGTGCAGCGCACGCCCCACGTTCTGAAACAGGAGTGTGAGTTCACTCTCATTCTTAAAAGTGGCAGCAGAACAGGAAATGGCAGGTTGAACACCCAGCAAATGCCCACGGCTGGGTTTGTAAACTATCTCAAGAGCAGGACGAGGAGGGCAGTGCCCAAGAACACCCCTGCAGCCACAGGCGGCACATGCTTGGCAGAGTCTCGCACACCAGGCCAGAGCCATCCACACTGGGGCCACACTCAGTGGTGGAGACATCTGCCACAGCCCACAAGCAGGCCCTCAGTGAAGCATGGTACTGTCTGAGGACATCGGGGTGATGGCGCTCTGGGGTGGACAGGAGCAGGCCTGCGCCCCGTGGCTGTACCATGCATGAGTCACAGAAGTGCACCACGCTAGCCTCCGGTGTTAGGACCACTCCCGGCAGACAGGGCTTAGCCCTGGGAGCCGCGTGTTCTTGCTCCAGACAGGTAATGTGCACACACCAGAAAGAAGACCCTGTCCCCCAGGCAGCTCCTGGCAGCGGGTGTCCACCTTCCGGGAACTGAGGGCAAAGCAGAAGCAAGAGGTACAGTCACTGAACTTCCCAGAGAGAGCGACGCTGAGAGCTTGGTGCAGCCTGAGGCCTCCATCCCACAGCCCCGGGGAGGTGGAGAGGACCACAGAAGGCCTGGGGTTGGTCCACACCAGGCCCAACTCTCAGTCTTCAGAGACCCAGGACCACGGGAGACCTCTCCACACTCGAGGGCTGGTGTCCCAGGGAACGGTGCACACTGCTGCCCAATGACAAGTGTCTGAGTCCATCTCGAAGCCATCCTCAACTTAGCATAAGGACCAGTTGCAATACAACGTCACGTGAAGCCAGGCAGAGCTATGGGACTGTGCACCTAGGATGTTTCCAAGAAAAAGATGGCCCACAGCAGTGAGGACTGGGAAATCTAGACAGGTGCTGCAGGGAAAGTGTCCATGGTAAATGCTGATACCTGCTGTACAGAATCTATAAAAACACACCACTGCCAACAGCCCAGAGCAAAGGGAACATCCGGTTCCCCGATTCCTCTAGTTAATCACGCTTACAACAGGCTAAACCATTAACAGGAAATGAGTTGAGACTACACGGTAGGCCTAGGTCTTACTCATGTTGTCTTCATCCTCTACATCCATGGCAAAATACTTTTGAGGGCTTCTTGACTGGCGGAGATGGTTCCTGTCTGAAAGAAGCAAGAAAGCAAGACTTAGTGATGTGAGGTCAGTGTGCTCTGGGAATGGTCACAGCATCATCGCAAATTAAGCAATCGTGAAACAAGAACATCAGGTCAGCTCCGCGGCAGGACATCTTCGGGCTTTCATCTCCTGCTGCCTGGGCCACCGAAGGACCCTGACAGTGGGGGTGGGCCTGGGGCCCATGCCAGGGCACAGGGCCACGCAGGGCACAGAGGGGCGGGTGGGGGCCTGGAGCACAGCAGCCTCAGCATGACAGCAGCCACAGAGCTCAGATCCCTGTGCCCAGACAGACCTGTGGTTGGTGCTACAAAAGCAGGCCACGCCTCTAGGCCCGATGCCCCGCATTCCAGCTGACCCCCATCTGTATCCCAAGAGTGCCCGCAGGTGAGGCCAGACCACGTGTCACTGATAAACCTAACCTGGTCTCCTAGACATGCTGGCAGAAAAGGAAATCTTCAAAGAACAATTCTCCCAATGGCCTAATTATTAACAAACCTAAGGGTTTCCTCTTCCTCAACATTTCCGATACACTTTGCAAGACTCTACTAACAAACAGTCCAGGAGAGAGAAGCCCGGTGACCTGCAAGTGAGGAAAAGATTCACAAATTTACAAAGCACACTTTGCTCTGTATAGAAATAAATTTAGATTATAGATGCTGAAAAGGTAAATTCGTTGCTTTCAGGGAAATGGTGATTAAATGTGCTAAGACATGCACAGATCCCATTTATTTCATACATCATACATGTAAAATGTATGACTTTTCAGGACAATCATTTGTTAGTAATGTTTAATCTACTGTACTTTTAGCAAATGTACTGCTAATAGTGAACTGAGTTTCTGTGTGGAATCCTTTATTGGGGAAAGTCTTCTGGGTAGTTTTAAAAGCAGTGTTATTTCATATTTATTGATTACTCCATGTTTTCTGAGAGTCTATTATGTGCCAAGCTGGACACCACAAGAACCTGGAGCCAGTTTGATGCTGCATCTGAAGAATCCAAGGGTGCCGCTGCCGGGCAGCGCTCACACAGGCCCAGTTCAGAGCTGCTGCATTTCCAGCCTGCGCAGTGCCACACCACAGCACAGGGTCCTGGGAGACCCCGCGCCCCCGCTGGCACTGGGAGCCCCAGAGGAGGCAGCGGGAGCAGGAGCTGGGCACACCCCACACGGCCAGGCCACGTCCCCTTCCCGGCAGCGAAAGTGCCATAGAGTCAGCTAAAAGGAGCACGGGCTCCACCTGGGGCTCTGGTGTGATCCAAAGGGGTGCCAAGAAAACACCACTCATCACACCGAGAACCAGGGTGAACTCACAGGGAGAAGAGAGAAAGTCAGCAGATGCCAACAGAGAGGGCACAATGCCCAGTGACCCGGGGAGCAAAGACTAACAGCAGCAGCGCTCTTGGCATAGCCACCACCAGTGCACAGCGTGGCACTGGCAACAGGTGACAAGCACGGTGGCCAGAAACAATCCATGCGGCTGTGTCTGCTACCTGGACAAGGTGGGGACAGCCCAGTAATAACAGCATCAGGGCCAAAGGGGTGGCCCCTCACGGACCACCACACATCCAGTCTCTGCGAAATGGGTCACAGGCTTAAAGGCAAAATACAGAACTACAGAGCCTGTAGGAAACCCCTGGAAGAAAACCTTCAGGATCGAAAGCCAGACAGAGTTCTTATACTCGACAGAAAAGCATAATCCACAAAAGAAAAACTGAAAATTGTATTTCATTTAAAAAAAAAATCCGCTCTACAAAGGATTCTGTTAAAAAGATGCAAACCGAATCTCACCTGAGTCCCTCTCCTGGCAACAGCTGGTGAGGGACTCCGGTTTAAGTGCCCACAGCAGCCCCGAAGCGAGTGCTGGTCAGACACCATTGTGGAGATGCTGGCTGTTCCAACCCAGGCCAGGGCTCCCCAGAGTTAGGTTCCCATGGTGACTGGGTGAGACAGTGGTCAACACAGGAGATGGTGTGGTCAGGGACCCTGAGGGTTTGGGCTGAAGGACACGGGCTGCACCCCTCAGCCGGAGGCCAGGCCAGCCTCACTCGGTGCCTTGTGCTGCTCTTCCTGCCCATGGTGCGGCCCTGCAGCATGGACCTGTGTCTGAGCCTCCTTTACCCACCAGCATGAGCAACAAGCTGTGGATCCCAGAAAAGTCCACAAATTTAAAATCAGAGAAGTGTTTTTTCTTTGTGCCTGTGTTGTTTTCTGGTTTTGTTTTCTTTCCACTCCTCTTCTTTACCAGTTTATTGGGGTTTAGAGAATTTTCCTTTGTCCTTGCTTATCTCTTTTTGTTTTCTTTTTTTCTCTATTTTCTTCTTCCTTTTAATTTTTTGTTATTTTATACCCCATGTAACTTCTTTTATTCTCTTTTTCTTTTATCTTCTATTCTCTGCATTGTTTTGTAACCTTTACCTAGTGTCTAAAGATCCTTTTACTCCCCAAGATTTTTTGTACAACTTCTCTCTCCTCCTACTATCATACAGTTTGTTTTCAATTCTTTATCTTGCTTTTCTCATTTCTAACCCCCTCTATCTTTACTAGTATAAGCATAAAGCTTTATTAACCTTTAGATGGTTAATCTATACAATTACTGATGACTCCTTTCTGCCCTAAACAGAGAAAGCCGTACATTTGGTACACACTAGCTGTAAGTCGACCCCAAAACCGTCTTAATGTTCAGACTATAACTGTGGATTTCTTCTCTAGAGGTAAGGGCAGCACATGATTGGTTCTTAAGACATGTTAATATCTAATTTATCTCAAACGACACTACTATAGCTGATCCGCTTAGTACTACCAGGGTAGCACAGTGGTTGCTATTAATGGGCTTTCTCTGTAAGCCAATGCTCAGATTACCTTACGACATTAACAATGCTAGAGTCCCAAGTTAACAGAGGTGGCTGGATTTGAGGTCTAAGGCAAAGCACTATAATTAGCCACGCCCCAAGTTCATCACTAAGAAGTGAGTGACTAAAGGGGGCTCTGTACTAGCAACAAAGTCTTTACACTGTGAGTGCCCACAAACCTCAGCATAGAGCAAAACAACAGAAAAATGAGAAGACAGGCAACAAAAGCCTCCTAAAACTCCCAATTTTCCTGAAGCTAATCCGAGAGGTGAAAGGGGACAAGAGGATAAACTACACTCCCAAATTACTCAAAAGGATAACAGAGGAGGTCAGAAAACAGATCACGGAGGTACTCAGCAGGGATCACAGACGATATAACAGAACAGATAATGGAAATAACAACCAAAATGACCTAGGTGCTTTCAGAAGACACCAATAAAAAGCTAGATGATCTAAGCAAAACTATACAAAACACAAATAACCAGTTAGCAAAGAATTAGAGCCCATGAGGCAGTTTCAATAAAAAAGGGATCAAACAGTTGCTGGATGATGCAAAGAAGATTAATCTAACAGTAACTGGATTAAGTGAAAAATCAGAAGACAACACAAATGGCATACAAAAACCCGTTCACAGGAATAAGAGTAGAAAACATCCAAAACATATGGAAAGAAATAAGCATAAAGATAAATGAGGAATCCAGAACCCCAAATAGCCATGAACAAAGAGAATCGCTCTGTGCACATGATACTCAAAGTACCTGAAGTCCATCACAGGGACAAAATCTTAAAAGCTGTTAGAGAAAGGCAATGAATCACATATAAAGGTAAACCCATCAGAATTACAGCAGACTTCTCTATACAAACCTTAAAGGCCAGAGGACTTGAAGTAAAGTGTTTCAAGACCCAAAAGAACAAATTCTAAGACTTCTAAGAGCTAGAGATATAGCTCAGTGGCATCGCACCTGTCTGGCAAGTGCAAGATCCTGAGTTTGATCCCAAGTACCAAAAACAAAATAAAACACACACACACACATACACACACACACACACACACACACACACACACAATTAGGTAAAAATAAAAAGCAAACAAGAAATAAAAGGTTAAAAAAAAAGAACTACTTCCAATCCCAATTTACGTATTGTGCAAAGCTTTCCCTCAAAATTGATGGAGAAATACACTATTTCCATGACAAGGAACACCTCAAGAAATTCATGACAACCAAACCAGCATTACAAAAAATTCTCAAGGATATCCTAAAAACAGACCAATAAAGCC
This sequence comes from Fukomys damarensis, assembly GCF_012274545.1. NCBI lineage: Eukaryota > Metazoa > Chordata > Mammalia > Rodentia > Bathyergidae > Fukomys > Fukomys damarensis. The sequence continues at coordinate 1,328,997 of NW_022900936.1, forward strand.
AATAATGCCAATAAGTTAGAAAGAATCACTACACTAAGTAGATGAGCAGCTAAGTAAAAGGGGAAAAAATAAGAAAATCAGCAACAGAGAAGTAATGCAATGACAAAAATAAGTCAGTATCGCTCAGTAATAACTCTCAATGTGAACAGTCTCAATTCCCCAATCAAAAGACAAAGACTGGCAAAATGGAGCATGAAACAAAATATAACAATATACAGTATACAAGAAGCATATTTAATTAAAAAAGAAATTCATAGAGGCCAGGGATTTAGCTCAGTGGTTCTGCTGCCTGCCTTGCAACTGCAAGGACCTGAGTTTGATCCCCTGTACCAAAAAAAAAAAAAAAAAAATAAAA
>NW_022900936.1:1329419-1371458 GCF_012274545.1 Fukomys damarensis
AAAAAAAGTAAAAGAAAGAAAGAAAAAGAAATTCATGGATTAAAAATCAAAGGATGGAAAACAATATTTTATACAATTGGGATCCAGAAAAAAATCAGGAGTAGCTATCATAATTTCAAAGTGGACTTTAAGCCAAGACTTATCTAAAGAGACAAAGAAAGTCACTATCTCTTGTTCCCTATTGTTAAGGGACCAATTCAGCAAGAAGAAATAATGATTACAAACATATATGCACCAAATACTGGCAAACCCAACTTCATAAAACAAACATGAAAAACAAGATAAACACCAATACAATTACAAGGAACCTCAATACCCCACTCTCACAAACAGATCAATTAGACAAAAAGAAATATTGGAGTTGAACCAAACCTTCAAGTAAATAAACTTAATATATATTACAGAGTGTTCCATCCAACAACAGAGTGCACACTCTTCTCAGTAGTGTGAGACTTTCTACAAAACAGACCATATACTAACCCATAAAGCATGCGTAAGTAAATGCAGAAGTGAAATTATTCTATGGTTATCAAATCATAGTGCAGTCAAATTAGAAATCAATGGCAAAAGAAACCACAGACTCTATGCTAACACCTGGATATTAAACAACACCCTTGTTCTGGCTTGTGTCTAGATGTCCCCACAAAGCCTCATGCACTCATAGGAAGGAGTTCTGGGAGGTGGCTGTATCCAGGGTGTGTGATTCTAGGATTAAAGAGTCTGGATCTACGGAGTGCAATGCTGGGAGTAAGGGTGTATGGTTACTAAATTAGTTCACTGATTAGTCTAGCATAGTTCTGGATGTGGGTAATGGAAAGGCCCACCTTGGGTGTGGGTGGCACCATCCAAAGGGCACGTAGGCTGGAAGGATAAGAGGGAGAGGATGCCGCTTCTGCTACTGCTGCTTGCTTGCTTGTTTGGGGCTCTGCTGTCTCTTGCGTATTTGCCAGGGTCTACTTCTCCTCTGTGATGCCCCTCTGCCTTGGAGCCAGTTGATTATGGACTGAATAAACCATTTTTTTTTTTTTTGGTACCAGGGATCGAACTCAGGATCTTGTGCTTATGAAGCAGGCCACAGAACCACTGAGCTAAGTCCCCAGCCCAAACCTTTCCTCTTTTAACTTTGGGTGTTAGGTACTATGACTAGGACAACCTTCTTGAACGATCAGTGGATCACAGATGAAACTAAAGAAGAACTTAGTTCCTACAGTCAAACGATAATGCCAGTGCCAGAACGTATGAGACACAGTGAAAGCAGTCTAAGGGGGAAGTTTACAGCTGCGAATGTCCACATCAAAAACACAGACCAAAAGCAAATTACCTAATGATATGCCTCAAAGTACTAAAAACAAGAACGATCCAAATCCAAAGCTAGTACAAGGATGGAGATTATAAAGATAGGAGCAGAAATGAATGAAATTGAGACTAAAAAACAGTACAAAGAATCAATGAATTAAAGAGCTAGGTCTTTGAAAGAGTAAAACAAATCAACCATTAGTCAATCTTACCAAAAATAAGGAAAGACCCAAATCCGTTCAATTAGAAACGAAAAAGGTGAAATCTAATGGATTTTGCCCAAAGCCAGAAGATCATCGGTAACTACTTTGAGAACCTGTGTTCTAAGAAAAATTAAGCATAAAAAAGATACATACTGGGAGAAACTATATGAAAATTACATATGCAACATACAGAATGCATAAGGAAGTCTCAAAAACAAGCAAGAAAACAAATAATCTATTTTGAAAATAAGCAAAAAACAGTAAGTGTTTCACCATAAAGGACACACAGCTGGGGCCGGGTGTGGTGGCTCACACCTGTAATCCCAGCACTCGGGAGGCTGAGGCAGGAGGATCACTGTGAGTGCGAGACCAGCCTGGGCTACACAGTGAGTTCCGGGTCAGTCTCAACTACATAGTGAGAGCCTGTCTCAAAAAACAAAACAACAACCAAAAAAACTGCCTGTTCTAAAGGACACACGCTGGAAAACTAGCACGTCACTGGCCGTGGAAGATACCACGGTGCAAGGATAAGAATGGCCAGGGAAGCCCAGGCGCCCTGAGGAAGACATGTCCTTCATGCCGGAGTTGGAAAGGAAACAACAGTGTCGTGGTGAAAGGGGTGTGGTAGTTTCTTAAAAACTAAAGGCAACCCCCACTGGCGGCCACTGTCCTGCAGAGGGCTCATCCCGGAGAAGCGGGACTCACGTGCCCATGAGCATGGTTTCCACAGGGTGTCACGGTTCGTATCTATTTGTCCTCAAAAAACTCACACGCTCGTTGGTGAGGTTGGTGAGGCTTCTGGATGGCGAATGAATTATGGAGGCTACAGCTGGCGTGAGCGGGGAAGCAGGCCCGGTCAGAAGAGGCGTCCCTGGAGGCGCGGCCTAGAACTGTTCATCCCCCTCCGGGCTCGTCCCTTCTCTCTCCGCTTCCTGTCCTCCACGCTGTGAGCAGCTCTCCTCCTCCGGGGCCTGCGATCATGCCGCTCTGCCTTAGAGGCAGCCGACCACGGATGAAATGTGAACCAAAGTAAATCTCTGCTCCTTTAAACTGTGGTGTCAGGTATTGTGTCCCAGCAACAAGCAAAGTGCCTACAACACACAGGAATCTACAAAGTCTCAAAATAAAACGCAGGCCAAGTTCTTATCTGTAACCTGTCTGTCACAGGGGGCTGGGAGGGCTGACGCCCACGCAGGCGTCTGGGCTGGGAGCACAGAAGGGCCGAGGCAAGGAGAGCAGGTCCCAAGCACAGGGGAGGGGCGGCCAGCCTGAGGCTCACCCTGCTTTCCTGCTCTTCCACGCAGGCTGTGGAAAGGTCTCCCAGCAGAGGATAATCGCCCTGCACGTGGTGCCAGTGGGAGCCAGTGTGCTATGGATGGAGCTGGAAGGCTCTCACAGGGCAGAGGGCAGAGTCCCCAGTGCTGCAAATGCCAACCCTGGTGGCGAAGGCTTCAAAACAAAGAGAGCAAAAGCAAGTGCTGTGCAGCTTTTCCCAGAGCCCTGCTCTGACATTTTGCAAAGAATCTCCTGAAACCCCACATGGAAGAAAACTGCAGGAACGGCCAATTAGAGAAAAGCTTCATTTGACAGCAGCATTTGGAGTTATTTCCCAGGACGCCCCAGGGCAGGAAGAGGGGAACACTGTGCTGGCAGCAGGGGCCCAGAGCCCCTTAGACTTGGCCTGGAAGACCCAAGACCCAGGCGGGACTCAACTTGGTCCCAGCTGTTCCCACGCTTCTTCCCCAGCAGGCGGATGGAGGGGCTCAAACCAGGGCACTGAAATGAGGTGCAATCCGGGGTGGGGGGCCGAGTGTGACAGGAGGGCCTGCGACCTGCAGGGCGCACGTGGTTCACCGGCCCACGGAGTGTGGGACGGGAAATGTGGCAGCAGGGCAGGCACCTGAGCGGCGTGATGCTTGGTGAAGGCGGCAGGTGAGTCAAGGCACTCGAGAGGCGCGCTGGGGCCTAAGTGGGAAATGACCCAGCCGGCCCCCCACGCCGGTCACCACGCGGCCCTCACCACGCTCCGTGGTCGCTTTTGATTTCCAGAACAGTTCTAAGTCAGCAGTGGGTAACCGGTTACTCCTAGCATTCTCTCCACCGTTTACCTCTTTGGAGATACTTAGGTCCCGCCTCTCCCACCCAGGGGAAGGGGATTTTCTAAAATAAAACAATTTACTTAAACAGGTGTCAGAAAGAGAATGTTTGCCACAGAGCTGGTGGGCCATGCTATCTCAAAGTCAAAGGCTAAAAACTGGTAAGATAAATGGTAAACATTACTATTATTAAATTACTACTGGATTTCATGCGATTTTCCCTGGAGAAAGGACAGTTTTTCAGAAAAGGGTCACATGTTCTTTATTATTGTAATGAGTCTTACTTTAAATAACTATAGGAGCTGGGGATTTACCTCAGTGGTTCTACTACTTGCCTCACAAGTGCAAGGAACTGAGTTCAATCCCCAGTACCAAAAAAAAAAAAGAAAAGAAAAGAAAGACATAGATGGTAAGTAACTATAAACTGCAAATTTTAAATGGGAAGTGTTAAGGTGGAGCTATCAGTGCTGGTTCTTTACTGTAACTCAAGCAGCAAGCTGAAGTGCAGTTAATTCTGCAGCCCCATGAGAGGCAGAACAGTGAGCTGATTATTCACTTAACAACGGCTACGACAACAGGAAACCAGGCAGGTCCATCACAGTGTGCTGAACACATCTCCTGGGGGTGTCAGCTGCTGCCCACATTGCCCAAACACAACATCCCCTCAGAGGGTTTCAAGACACTCAGCTGCCACCTTACACTGAAACCCTCCCCTTCGGAGGAAGTCACCTGCTCTCTGCTGGGCCAAAGGAGACTGGGGATCCTGCCCTACCCTTCAGAAGACCTCACCCCACCCCACATCGTGGGATCCACCAGTCTCCTGCCACCATGACCACGTTCTGGTCAGGAAGTCCCTGATGTGCCACCCTCTGTGGACCCTAGGGCCGCCTGCCTCCCTCTGGTCTCTCCCAATCTTCCATGACAGTGGCGGCTTTTTCACACCAGGTTCTGAGAAACACTTCCTCACCAGTCCAGATACCCACTGGCTGCTTAGGGGAAGGGAGAGGGCACATGGGGGGGTCTGTGCAGGGGCACAGGTGCCCTGGGCAGCTGGGGTGCGGGAGTGAGGGCAGCGCTGGCCAGGCACAAGCTTGACTCCCTGACAGAGCGGCCCTTGGTCCAGGACCCCGCTATGCCTGTCTGCAGCTCCCTCTCCTCCATAGAAGATGCTGATGCCCCCAACAGTAGGGCAAGAAGATACAGTGAGCAGGAGGACGTGGAGGGCATGGAGGATGGAGGGTCAGGAAGGTGCAAAGCACATGGAACAGGCAGGAGGCCCTGGAGCATGTGGAAGGACACAGAGGACTCGGGAGGACTCTGAGCACACGCGAAGACCTGGGTCCTGAGTGAGGTGCACAGCTCCCAGGAGCCAAGGTGCATCCTGGCCTGCACTCCCTCCAGCCCACTGGCACAGTCAGCCTGGCTGTGGCAGCCGGGAGCCGCCTGCCATCAGGCTGATGAGGACGAGGATCCTCATCCAGGACAGCTGGCTGGGGGTGCCTGGCTGCCCACCCACCGCAGACCTGGGCCCTGCCAGGCAGAGCGTCTTCCCGCAGGACACTGTCCTGTCCTGTCCTTGGCCACTGGCTCCCTTCAGGCTCTTTGCTGTCATCGCCCTCCAGAGCCCCACAGATGTGGATGGTGGGGGCAGAGCCAGACAGGACAGATGAGCCAGCAGGACACTGGGAAATTTAGCTGTGGGCCTGATAAAGGATGTCCTTTAATGAGAGTGAGGTGTGGCGTTTACAGGCTTACGACGGAGCTGTGACAATGATGATCAGAAAGAATAAACACCGTGTCAGAGTCCGGGAACCCCAGCTCCTGTGTCAGTCCCACCGAAGGGAGAAGTCTACTTGCTTCATAGCGCTGAGGGTCCTGTGTTTTGGTGCCCGCCTGCAGGGGTGTGGGGAAATCAGCTTCTACTGACTTAAACACTCAGTTCATTTTCTGGGGACAGAAGGAAGAGTCACAGCTGAGACCGAGCAGGCAGTGTGACAGCTGCTGCCCCTCGGCTGTCTGGGTGGCTCAGGGCCCCCCTTACCCAGCACACACCACACCTGTCCACACCTCCACCTCCACGGGCATCCCAGGCCTGTCTGCCTCCCCACCCCGGAGACAGCTCAGTCACCGGGATCCCCACAGGCATGCAGAGGGCCTGCTGCAGCACGGGTGCTGCACACCAGGGAGAGACCATGCCGAGGGCAGAGCCCTCCACCTGGGGCCCGACCCACGGGGGAGCCTGGGGAGGGCTCTGCGTCCCTCCCTCCAGCTCCCCCACCCAAGGCCTGGCCAGATGGGGGCAGCCCGACCACGCAGCGTGTCTCCCTGGTGGGTGCAGGTCCCGATGACGCTGTGTGTGGCGGCCTTGTGCTTTCTGAGGTGGCCCCCTCAGCCAGGTCAGTGGCTCGCCCTCGGGGAGGCAGCACTGCGCAGAAACTGGAGGGAGGGAGACTGCTGAGATTTCACTGCTGCCCTGTACTGTTCCAGCCGAGAAAGAGACTTCAAAGACAGACCGACACTGTCTGAGGAAAACTGGATTCAATGTGCAGTTTGCAACACCTTAAAACTACATAAAGAGCCAGACTTTGCACCTCACAAAACTTAGCTGGTGTGGTATAGACAGGAGAGCTGTCTCCACTATCTGTTATTTCCCAAGGCGTCTTCTCTACTTTTAGGGACAGTACCCCTCATGAAGTGTCAGGAGTCACACACACAGAGGACACTGGTCACTCAGCCGCAGGCCCGACCACCCCAGCTCGCCCACTTCTCCTGTGGGGCCGGGACATGGCCCTGCGGGTGCCTCTCCTGCCTCAGGAGGTGGCTCCAGATGCCAGGAGCTGCAGGGAGCTCAGGAAGGTGCAGGGCCAGTGAGGCTTCAACTGTGGGGCTTTCCTGACTTCAGGGTCCAGCTGTGAGGGTCTTTTGAGGACCCTCGTGAACATCTGCAGCTCATTGATCCCCATCTGCTGCAGAGACCCTAAGAGCCTGTCGTCGGGACAGGCCACCCCTGGGCCCGTGGGGTGGCGGCATGAGGGGACACCCAGGAAAGCAGGCTGTGTCCGTGCTCCCTGCTGCAAGCCTCTCCCCACAGGGACATTTCTAGTGACAACCTCAGGCACGGGACTGTCAGCAGCTTTCATAGGAACTCTTCGCCTCCAAAATCCAACAGTGTGATTGTCACCGTCATGGGCAACTTCTGAATCTGGTTTTAAAACAAAAGAATCCGGGTTTCATGCCTCGCATAGAAGACGGAGCTGCACCTAGAGGACTGAACGTGAGGAACGCACCCTCCTCCCCCTAAAAGACCAGTGTCTCCCCAGGGGTTGCCAATCTTGGTTTCCACAGCACAAAGGGGAGATTTAGGAGAGGAAAGTCATTCGTGAGGCACAGTGGCGGGACTAAAACCTCTCTCCTACAGCCATGTGTCTCCAGAGGAAAAACTTTGCAATGCTGAAAGCCGCCAGCTTCGAAGGCTGCATAAACATCTCAGCAAAATGTATTTCAGTCTCTGATGCGAACAGGACTTCTACGCGTGCTTACAGACCCACTCTGCTTCCCCTCTGCAAGCCGCCCTCTCCCTTTCTGCACAACGCCCAGAGAAAACAGGCAGTGAGCAGGAAGGGGCCAGGCGTCAGCGGGACCAAGCCACAGCCGCAAGCCCAGCCCACGCCGCCCAGGCTGAGTGCCGCGCACATGCAAGCGGTTACCTCTTCTCTCAGAGCGTTTCCTGCGCCGCCTCTTGCACCGGCGCCCCACGGCGCTGAGGAAGACCCCCATGCTCAAAGTTCCCGAGCCCAGGGCTGCCATGTGGAGGAGCAGCTGCCGGCCCCAGCCAGCCCGGCTCATTCTGCGTCCCCAGCCGCCGGGGATCACGCCGCAGATTGCTGGGCAGGCGGGACGACGGCGCCCCCTGCTGACGGGACGCCACGGCCAGCGGGCTCCTCCGCCCCGGGCTCGTCCATCACGCTGCAGAATTAGGCAGAACTGGGCTGGAAGGGCAGAGCTCCACAGCGACGTCCTGGCACACCACCACAAGTGACGTGGGCCACTCGGCCCTCCAATGCAGGCACACGGCTCCGGGACACGGGAGGGAGCGCAGCCTACATGCTTTCCAGGGACAGAGCCCCAGCTGCGCAGGAACCTAAAATAGCAGGGAAATCACCCACAGGACCGAGCGCAGAAAAGGAGATAGCACACGTGGACAAACGCGGATGACGAGTGGCTCCCCGACGGGAGCAGCCAAGACGAATCCCCGAGGAGCCTCCCCGGTGGGAACTGCGGCCACTTTCCACACGCTCCATTCATGCAGGGTCTGGGCCTGCGCTGAGGCAGCTCTCCTGCTACTGCAGGGCAGTGTGGTGTGAACGTCGGACGGGGGCAATCGCCAGCCCTTCCCCGCCCCTGGGCCGGGGACTGAGGCGCAAGCAGGGTCACCAGGGCCAGCACACAGCACACGGGCACACACATGCACACCCACGGGCACATGCCACACACGCACACACACAAGGGCACATACCACACGGGCACACCACACACGCGCACATGCACGCAGGCTGCACATGTGCACAAACGCACACACCAGTGCACACACATACACAGTGCACAGCGCCCCTGGTGCTGGCTCAGGGTCACTGCTCAGCGCCGGCGACCGACCGCCCTCCACTCTACTCTGTCAGGGAGCGGCGGCACAGACACCTCCAGAGTTACTTAAGAGAAACCAGAGACAGGAGCAGCAGGAAGCCCAACCCACTGAGCAGATGCAGCCTCTGGCGAGCCTGCCCGCAGTTTACAACTGACACAGGCTCTAGGCTCCTTCCAGCCTCAGAGGAGCTGGCTTGGCTCTGGAGTCCCCCCTGCAAGGGAGCCACGATGGCTACACGCACTCGGCACCTGACATGCCGCTGCCTAACTTTATTTTCATCAGTGTCCTCAGAGTAAGGACTCTTAAAATTTAATGTCCCTAGAATACTAATTCAGAATAAAACTCTTACACATCTTCCTCCTCTTATGGAAAAGAGAAACGAAGCTCACTGCATCAGAATCCTGAGCTAAGTGAGCCGCTCATTCCCTTGTCAGCTGTTTACACGAAATCAATCCTCAGAGAGGACACCGCGTCGTGGTGCTCAGATGCTGCTGCAAGGGGCAGCACAGCCGATTTTTCTTCACCCAACCTGTCTGCGGGCCTCTCCTGACAGGGGTCGTGCCCTGACCGACAGACAAGCTGCTTTCGTGAGCACGCCCTCTAGCGAGGCGAAGGAGGAAGTGCAGCGACTACACGAGGGTACTGTGTGGCCACCCGTTCTATGACCACGACGGACACCACTCAGGCCATGCCTCTGGAGCTGTACAGTCTACAGCCTGCATGCACATCTGCACACGTGGCCATGGCTGCAGAGCACCAACCAGCAGAGTGCCCTGGCCAGAGCCTGCCGCCTCCTGGGAGCAGGGCCTTTGGTGTGTGGTCACCCTCCCGGCTCCTCAGAGTTCCTGTGTGGACATCACTGAGGATGGTGGCAGGATGTGCCTGGCACAGCCTCAGCGGTCTGGCACCATTACACTCCCAAGAGTCATTGGTGGCACAGATGGGCAGGTGCTGGGCAGCACGGCCATGGGAAGAGCCTGGCAGGACGAGACCACCACAGGCTGGGCTCCCGTGCCGGCATCACCCACTGGGAAAACGTACTGCTCCCAGCCAGGGTCTAAGGCACAGGATCCCCACGGTGCGGGCTCCAAACGGACATGGTTCTTGCGTGGATGCCATCTCCAGGGGAGCACACTTCACAGGGACACGCTTCCCCACTCTGACACCCGGACCAGGAAGAGGCAGGGACGCCGCACGTGGCCCCGGCAGTGGGCTCCAGAGCCATCTAAGGGGCCCAGCCAGATGACAGAGTTACGGCCAAGTGGCAAAGCCAAGCCGGGGCAGCGGCGGAGGCGCCGAGGGGGAAGTAGAGGTAAGCGGGGTGGGCGGCATCCCTGCAGAGCACCCCCTGCAGCCCAGGCTGCTCCGTGTGCTCACTGAGGACCAGCACTCCTGCGTCAGTCACCCGAGCCCTGCAGCAGGGCGCCGACCACAGGCCGGGAACCAAAGGTTAACGGGGATGTTCTTTGCATTCTGACTTATTACCACCCACCGGAGACACTCAGCCGAGTCAGGAAAACCGCACTAAACTGGAAATGGTGACAGAAACAGGGTGTCCTGGTCTGTGGCAGATGCCCTTCCGGCCTGTGTCTCAGGATGGACTGAGGAAGTGTCTGCTCACAGGACAGGCTAAGCACCCCGGACTCAGTGAGCCATGGGACTGTGTCCAGTTCCGCAGGTCCCTCAGGGTCACACTGCATCCACCAGGGCAGCGCTGGTCTCAAGGAAGTGAGAGCCGCAGCCCAGCTGACGCGGTCCTACAGTGCCACCTGCTGTCCACGGGAAGCCACTGGCGGGGCCTCAGCCAGCGCCCCGGTCACCACCAGTCACCACAGAGGGGCCCGGCGGCTAGAGTGACCAGGACGCCTGCGGCAGGGTGAGGGCACAGGCAGGAGCTGGGCCTGGGGAGGGGCAGTGGCAGCGGCTTCCACCACCAGATGCCAGGCTGCACTCTCACGACAGGGGACTGCACTGAGTAACCTCCGAGATCTAGCTTAAAAGCACACAAAATCTCAGGAAAAAAGAGTTTGAAGTGAAAGGAGTAACACGAGGAGCCTGAGAAGGACTGGAACATGCGCCAACCCCAGGACGTGTGCCCTGTCCAGGGCTGGATGCTCTGACGTGGCGTGTCCTGTCCCGATGTTCATAGCACATCCTGGCGGGGCCTAAAATGCGGAGGACAGGAGGCAGCGCCCTCCTGCAGAGGCTGAGAGCCAGCGGGAGGCGCCAGTCTCTGCTGACACAGCCCACGCGGGCCCCCAAGCCCCTCCCTGCACCCGTTGGGCCGAGGCTCCACCCTCCATGTCGGGCAGCCCTGGGACCCAGCAAGGCTGTGCCTGCTGACCCGCAGCCGAGGAGACGGGGCAGTGTGGGCTCCGTCAGGAGTGGGGGCCTAGAGTGCAACATCCGCCAGGGGAGTTAGGGGCCCCTCTGCCCCGTGGTGGGGGTCTAGGGACTTCCTAGAAACCGCGTGTTTGGCTGTGCCCACGGCCCCAAGCCCAGCTTCATGACAAGGGCACAGGGGATTATTAACTCACTGGCCAGGCGAGTGCGCTGGGGCCAGGAGCCCCACCCCAACCATCTTGGTCTCCCTGGTGAGCAGCCCCTACCCAGAGCCAGGAGACACCTTGGCAAACATGACAATTGTCTCTCTGACTCCTGAAGAGGGATGCCACACCGCGTGGGCCTCGAACGACAGCCTCTCCTCTTGCCACCCAGCCCAGAACCCCTCACAGGGCCACTGGGAGAGCAGCAGCCTCACCCACATCCTGCCTGGGGCCCCGCGGAGCATGCCCCACATGCCAGCCAGGGGGGCTGCGTGTGCTGCACAGAGCAGGTGACGGCAGCAGGGCTGAGGTTAGGTGGCCTGGCCAAGGGGATGTGGGCCATCCTGAGCCGCGGCACACAGCAGCAGCCGGCTTCACAGCTCCGCCTCAGCTGTCTTCCAGAAACACCAGGCCAGGGCAGAACGGGGAGGCTGCTGCTCCAACCCGGCCACCAGTGCCCATGGCTCCACTGCCCACAGCACCGAAAAGGCACTTTATTACACATTTCTACTTCCCCATGTGCTCTGTGTGGGCTCTCTGGTGCTTCCTAACATTAGAGGGCGCATTACGTAAAGCAGTGTCTTCCATGAACTTGTTTAAAATGAAATGAAAAGTGGAGCGTTTGTTACAGAACATTTGGCAGGCGGTACCAATGAGAAACCTTGGAAAAGCTTCCAAGTTTACACAGGAGGCAAAGTTTCCTTCTCATCACTTGCACAGTTGGCTGAATGCTGCTGGCAGGCACTGTGACCCAGGGTGTCCCCGCTCCAAGGATAGTCCCAGGTGTCACAACGCACAGTGACATCTGTCTTCTCGAGGGACACAGGAAGACAGAACCAAGAGCTCACTTGGGACCAGACGCAAGGCTCTACCTCAGTGCCCGTGTGGTCTGAGGGGCCCGGGCAGGAATCGGCACGACTAGGAGCCCATCAGGACCGCGTCCCCCAACCCAGACATTTTCAGCAGAAAGTCCACATTTTATTTTTTACTTCACACTACCCTGGAAAGGAAATGATTAATATGTCAAATATCTGCTGCCAAAATTAGCACTCATTTTATAAAAGAAAAGAAATACACAATTTCTAAAGCGTGGCCAGCTTTCATTTGTGCCAGGAAGCAGGAGGCGCAGCTCTCGGTGCCCAGGGCTTGGCCTTCCCAGTATGCAGGCTGAGAGCTCCTGGGGACCATGCTTTCTTTCTATGCCTTTAAGAACAATTTATTTGTGCAAAGGACTACAATTCATTCCTCTAGTGCATGCTTCATTATATAAAAATACCCGCTCCCCACACACACAGCGTAATTAATGGAATGCTTTACTTCCATGGCCTGTTAAAAATAGGCAGCCATAAGTTACGTTCTGCGTGGCAATGTGAACCCTGAGTCTGCAGACTCCCTTGGCACTGGGATCCTCGGTGTCTCTCCAAAAACTCTGGTCGCAGAGGAACCAATTTCACACCACACACCAAGCTGAGAAGGACCACGGCTAAAAATAAAATGCAGCCCCTGCACAGCCACACCGAGAGCACCTTGCTGCTGCCCTTCCTCCTCCTGGTGCCCCCAGCCAGACAAAAACAACAGAAACAGCACCAAGGAGAGAACACAACTCCTTCCAGGTCTCATGGAGGCCACTTCCACGAGTGTAGCACTTCTAGGCACAGACACGACAGGCAGGGCCTTTCCTGGGACAAACTGGCTGGCTGGAGTGGGCAGACCGCCCTCGTGCAGGCGTGACCTGTGTGGCTCTGGCCACGTCCCCTGGAAACTTGCACGCCTCACTTGTCTCCGCAGCCTGAATGCCCCCAAGGGCCCCACGTGGACTGTGCTGGCCAGCTTTACCCTCAACATCATCGAGCGGGGAGCGGCTCCCCAGACTGCTACTCAGGCACCAGCCACACAGGGTCCCACGCCACTTCCTACTGCCTCTGCCTGCCCACACCCAGGATGAACTTGTTTGGAAACTGCAACCTGGGTGCTGCCGAGTCAGCAAGGACCAAGGTCCCTCACTTTACGGCTCGGCTGCCAGCCCCCATCAGCGTCTCGGAGCAGGTGCGGGCTCAAGCAACACCACACTATGTGTCACCACTCAGAGAAAAGGGACTGACCACAAACAGCTTTCAACAGCTCCCCTTCGTCCCGACCCTGGTGACATCGGGGGCTCCCAGGGATGGCGGGATGGGGGAGGTGATGGGAGGGGCACGGACACCAGTGAGCCACAGGAGCAGCCGTGTGTGCCAGACTCGACTTAGCGGGACACAGGTGAGAGCAGCGGAGGGCTTCGTGAGGAGGTGCCGGGCTGCTGCAGGCTCACTGGGAGATGCACTTGGCCTCTGCTTCTGTGCTGACCCCAGGCGGAGCTCCTGCAGGGCTCAGGAGACAGGCCGCGCGCACAGTGTCCTTGGCAGGCTTGGCTTCCCCTGTAGCCTTGGGCGCCCCATGCTGGCGGGGTGGAGGGTTGCTCTGTAATGAGGAGAGACCCGGGGATCTGCCACTTCGTCCGTGAACTGCAGACAGGCAGTGAACACTAACAAGGTCACCTAGGGGAAAGTCCTCTTCCTCCACGCAGCCACCCGCCGTCACTTCCCGAGCACTCTTATAAACGTTGGAAGGGCTCACAGCTAACCCTCCCAGCCGTTTTCATCCTCCCTCAGCACACGGTGCCCATGGAACCCCACAAGACCAGCACAGCCACGGCCCATGGAGCAGGAGCCTCCCACAGACCACGCTCCCGCCGCATGATGAAACGCACTCACGGCTCCCAGTGTGCCTACGGGTACACATGTGCAGACACAGAAACATGTGTGTGCCTGCCCCCCCACCTCACAGGCCTGCGGAGATGCTGCCAGGGGCCAGTGGACGTCATCTGGGGCCGGGAAGACAGGCCCCATCTGGGTGCCAAGGCGTTGGAAGATTGGGCCTGCCTGCCCTGTGCCGCCTTGGACCCACCTGCTGGGGTCCTGCTCTGCCCTCACACGCCAGGCCCACGGCTCTGACACAGGGCACACCAGCATGGACCACCCTCCTCACAGACCCCACAGAGCCAGCCCTGCCCACTGGTGCCTACAGCAGGCACCCACAAGGGCCCCGCACCCCTCTACCAGCACGTGGCCCAGGCTCTGGGAGCTCTCCCAAGACACGGCACAGCTCACAGTACAGAAAGGGCAGACACCATCTGGGGGACGGGAAACACGGCAAGAACACAGAGCCAAGGTACGAGGGCCATGCTACAACCTGACTGGCCAGCCGGGCGAGAAGGCGGCCCTCGGGTGGGAGGCGTCCAGCCCCCCTCCCCCCGTGTCCGGGGAACAGGGCAGGTGACGGGGTCCTCACGGAGGACCATGCCCTTCCTGGATGCTGTGCAGGGCCCGGGACCCTGTGTGGTGTGAGCCTGGGCGGACCCGGCCTCTTCCAGTGGCGCCTGGGCAGTGAGGGGCGCAGGCCAGTGACGGTGAGGGCACAATAACGGGTGGCTGGAACGCAGAGCAGCAAAGGGAGCAGAGGATAACCAAGGAGACAAAACCCATGGGGACAAGCCACAGAGGCCGCCAGCAACCCAAACCGTGCCCTGTCCCGCCCCGGCAGTCACGGGAGCCAGGACCAGGGAGCCCTGTGGAGCTGAAAGTCCTGGCTCCCATTTCCAGGTCATCTGCATGGAGAAAGTAATCACAGCAGACACAGAAAGGACACGGCAGAGCAGAGCCCGTCAGGCGAGGGGGCACAGACGAAGCCGTTCCTCAGGGCATGGGGACACCGAGCCCGCACCACACAAGAACAAAGAAAACAGGAGGAAGGAAAGAAGCTACACTGGCAGGGATGACAGGACCCTGCCCCGGCAAGATAACGCAAAGGAGAGGAGAGGACAGGCCTGAGCGGGGCCTCAGCATCCGGGGGTCCTGGGCCTGGGGCCGTCTGCCGTCTGACACAGAGGACACAGAGGACAATGAGCTGGGCTCCCGCTTCCTGTTCCTTGGGCGCCACGGAAAAGCCCGAGCCAAACATGCACACGCAACACGGGTGGACGCCGTCCACATCACAGAGCCTCCTGGGACAGGGCTTAAAGACCGAGGAGCCTACGGCCAGTCCAGGGCAGCAGCGCCCTGACCTGCCGGACCTGAGCGTTGCGACACAGCGGCATTCTACCTCACGCTGTCTGGGGACGTGTTGGTAGGCAGCAATGGGTCCCGGAAGGGACCATCACTTCAGACTCTGACAACGCTAAAACACAGCAAGACCTTCATTCCCAAAACCTTGTGAATTTTGCTAAAATAAACTCCAAGAAAAAGAATGCCAAGATTTACTCCAGAAGAAAGTGAAAATCCCCAGAAAGCGCCATCCAGCACTCCAGAAGAACAGGCCTGGCCAGGAGTTGGCACAGGCAGGGTCAGGCGGGGACAAAAACTCACAAACTCAGAGGAGGCATCCAACAATGGGCAAGGAGGGCCCTGTGTGGGGCGGGATCCACTCACCCCCAGGTGTGCTCACCCGCCCAGTCGGCACCCAGGCACGGCTGACCGGGCTGACTGTGGGTGCAGAGCCTGTCTACACGGTGCACTGGAAAGCAAGCTGGGGCTCTGCTCAGCTCCAAAGGCCCGTGGCTGCTCACTGTCACAGGCAGTGGTCACGAGTGCTGTGATGAAAGCTGTTGTCTGGTGCCACAGGACACCTCTGGTACACATGTGCTAGGAAACGAGCCCGGGCGCCGGGGCCACACTCGGCCTGCGGTGACAGCCAGGCTCAGAGCAGCAGGCTGCGGAGCGCTAGACATGCCAGAGGCTCAGAGAGGATGGCTCCCTGGCCACAGCCACCAGCTCGCCCTGCAGTAGGCGGGGAGCAGCCGAGGCACAGTGTCTGAGCGAGAGAGGGAAGAGGCCGGAGGGTCGGTGCTCCGGGGGGAGGAGTACTTCCGAGGGAGGAGCTCAGGGAGAGGAGGGAGGGCAACGGCTCTGAGCCAGGAGACCCCCGCGGAGCGTGGGCCATGGCCCAACATGAGCTCCCCAGGGCCCGGCGCACACGGCACCCACACAGGAAGGATGGTGGGCCATGGCACATTTCCACAGGACACTGGCATAGGTGGCTGGGTCACCCGGCAGCTTTCCCGAGCCCCAATTCTCCAGACCGGCAGGTCTCGAGCCACCCCACCTCTTCTGCAGGACCTGGGCAGAATGTGCCCCTTCTGCTGAGGCAGGGACACCACATCTGGGGAGATGTGCTGACCGAGGGCACAGGATCTCCAACTGCAGCATCAAGGGGGGTGTGACCAAGGCCCAGCGGTTTTCAGGTTTCTGGGGCACTCTTACATAACGAGAAGCGACACGTAAAAGCATGATGTGTCTCAGAGCTGATGGACATCAGGGCCGGGCTCGCCTCGCTTCTCCCCCAGCCTTTCATGGTTTTTGGTGACGTTTCCATTGGAGAAAGTGTGCACCGTGCAAGGGCTCGAGGTCTGGAACCTTCCTTCTCCAGGACCAATCCAAAGGCCCTGACTTAAGGTAGTGACAAGGTTGTAATTTAGGCAGTGACCAAATTCAGGCACTGAGCAGAGGCCTCCATGACAGCAAACCACACCAGTGGTGGAAATCAGAAAAGGATCTGAGCTGCAGGCAGGGTAATCCGCAAGCTGGATGGCTTGAACCAGAGGGGACCAGGAGGAGGGTCCTCCGGGGAAGGCACTGGCCACAAGGCGGGGCTGCTGTCCAGTAGGGGCACTGGCTGCTGGGCACAGACCAAGGAGAAACCCAGTGGTCAGCACTGGAGGGCACAGGGACCTTGTGGGGGCGGAGAAGCTCCCCCATGAAATAAGGGTCAACGATAAAATAAGGATGCTCAGCTTCTCACCCACAATCCCAATTCCAGAAAACCAGTGAAGATCCTCCCAGTTCGAAGGAAAAATGGGAGGAACCTAGAATTCGAGACTCAGCCAGCATGGGTCAAGCACGGGAGCAGAGGAACTGCCAGTCTGAACACCGTGCGAGGACCCACGAGGCCTGCGGGCCACGACTCCACAGAGGAGACAATCAAGGAGGTGCTCCAGCAAAGCAGAAATAGAACCCAGAAGCAGACATCGTGAGCCCAAGGAACCATGGCAACGGACACAGCCAGAAGCAGCACAGCAACCTGAAGAGACACTGGGTTTCCATGTGAACATCCCTTGCCTGGCGAGGGCTTTGTGGTACAGAACTGCATTCCACACACTTGGATCCGTGGTAAAATATATTTACATCTTCGTAATGGTGTAAATGTTACTTTCCTTATGGTGAAACTTTTAAATTAAACTTGTAGGAAAAGCACAGAAGACTAATGATAGATGAAAAAGAGACTACGAATAGTTTAACCTCATCAACATAACTAAAAATACAACACAGACAACTGAGAGCTGGAGGCTGTGTTTGTTGACTGCCTGCGTGAGCACAGATTAAATCACAGCGCTGACTGGAAGAGGGGCCGAGAAGACGCTGGAGCACACTGCGTGCTCTGGGAGTCAGAGTCCCCAGTTAACTCACGGCATCTGTCACGGATGGGGCCGAGCAAGGTGCTCTCCCCGCAGAGCACGGCCCTGCACCAACCCCCAGCTCGGACCCCTGGCCACACACACTGAGGCCACGCGGCATGGCCTGCTGCTCTCTGGGCCTCAGGGACCAGTCAAGCTGAAGAGGGGTGGGCGAGCATGGGAGAGCAGGCTGCTGCCACGGGGCACGCCGTACAGCCACGGGACTGTTCTTCCCACTTCCTCCACAAGGAGAAGGGAAGCGCTCCAAAACAATGCAACACACAGTCCAGCAGACACCCAGGGTCATCGGGACCAAGCACTGCGTCCTGAGACCGCACATGCCACAGGGTTGCACACTGCACCCAGGTTTACCCGCACACGGCACACAGGTGAGCGACACATGCCATGGGGCACCAAAGCAACACTATACCCTCAAGGGACCATCACAGCGGCAGTGCGACTGTCCTCTGCAGTCCTCGGGGGCTGACTGTACACCCAATCAGGAACTGTCAGGCAGCTGCTTTTCACTAGCGCCCTGAAGAGCAAGACCTCTCCATGCCAACATTGCTGCCTGTAGCCAGCAAACTCATCCCAGGGTGCACAATAGAGACTCAGAAACGCAGGGCATTTTTGCCACAGATGGGAGTCCGGGACGAGCTGCCCGAGACCATGTACGGCAGCTGTCCCGGCCAGCACTGGTCAGAGATGCAGCCAGCCCAAGCAGCTTCTTGTACCTGAGGCCTGTGTTTCTCGAAGGGGCCCTGAAGATGCGGGGCTGGGGTTGGAACCCAAGGCCTCGTGCATGCTGAGCCACTACTCTGCTCAGAGCCCTGACCCGGGCGGGGCACAGTCTCCTGTCACATCCTGAAGTGCCTATCTGCCTGCTCCAGCAGGCCCAGGACTCACACGCATAAAAGACCACATCCCCACCCAGACTTTGAGGCCACCTGTGCCTCCATGAGACTGCTGAGGGCCACAATGCCCACGATGGTGACAGTGACTACCGGTGGGCTGCCGTGGAGCAGCTCGCTCCTACTGCCAAGCACCGGATGCCTCTGTCGGCCCGTCACATGTGTGTGCATGAATCTGTTGGGGACGGACAGTGTCCAGGGAGCAGGAGCTGCAGCCCAGGCCGCAGCCGGTCGACTCACACATCCCACACTGAGCACAGGAGAGCAGCGTGAGCGAGTGCTGGCATCGGGTCTAAACCCAGCTGCAGCACGGGGGCAGCGGGGCAGTGGTGGGCACCGTCATCCCACGCTGCCCAAACTGCAGCAGGCGGGAGCACGGGCCAGGGCACCGGCAGTCCTCGGGACAGTGCTGTGCCAACACACTCCACCACCGACAGCGCAGACCCACACTGCGCCTCCCACTCAACAGCTCTGACACCAGGGGCACAGCTCTGCAGCAGACGCAGTCTGCACAGACCCAACATCGGTCCTGACAGGCACTGAATATGGGTCCCAAGTCCCAGGTGGTCCCGCCTGACCTCCACAATCAATGTCTCAGGTGTCACTGATCTGCTCCAGTGGCTCCCAGAACCCAGGAAGCTCAGTTACTTTCACCAGCTAACCAGCTGGGCACAGGCGGGGAGAGGCATGCGGGCCCCACAGGCCCTGGGCTGTCGTCTCCAGTACCCTGTGCACTCGGCTGTCTGGAAGCTCTGAGCCCGCCATGCTACGGGATTTTCGAACCTTTGCTATGCTGAGGTGACCGAGAACACACCAGATGGGGACTTGTCTGTTCCCTTCCTCAGCATGCGTGAGCGTGGGCAAGGCCCTCTGGAAGGAAGGGTCTCAGGACCTAGCAAGCATCACACAGGCGTCTCCTCACGGCCCAAGACCCCCTGGGAAGAGAAATCCGGGCTTCTCTGGCCAGGAAGCATCTCGAGACCCTCAGCACACCCTCTGCTGCGCCTGTGTGGGGCCAGCATCAGCAGGAAATTCCCTGTGCATCTGCTCGGTGCTGCTGTGACTAAACCCACTCTAAACGTAAAGGGAAGCAGAAGTTACACACAGCCAAAGCCACAGGCCAGGCAGCAGGGCCCACAGTTCCACAGGTCCCCGAGAGGCACAGCCTGCTCTTCCACCCCAGAGATAAATACGGCTTCTTTCCAGCCGTGGCCGACGAGGTAGAGATTAAAGTGTGTAAGAGGCAGAAAGGGTCCCTGAGGAGTGGGGGACGGGCTGACTCCTCTGACGGAGGCAGAGGACGGGCCCGGGGACCCTGGGGGTGGGGTCAGCCGAAGCAGGGTGGGCAGAGGTGCCCAGGGCTTTGGGAGGTGGCACAGAGCCTGGCTCTCACCAGGCTGTCCAGCGTGTGATTTAATGCCTACATTTGGGATTTATGATTCTCACATAGGCGGAGTGATACTCAGTGACCTAGTCAAGGTCACACGACCTTCAACAGCAACAGTGACCAGAAAAACCAGATGTGCGTGGGATGACCGCCACTCCGAGCCCCAGAACTTCCCAGGGGAAGGCTGTGCATGCTTCTATTTCCCACAGGGCCGCTGCGAGGAGTCGCCTCTCCCAGGAAGGAAAGGACGCCTGTCAGTAGCAATCCTTCAGCTCCACTCCTGCGAAGGGAAAAGTAAATAAACAAGAAGCCACACAGCAGCCCTGTCAGCCTGTCTGCTGTCACCCACCAGTCCTCTCGGGCACCAGGCCCACAGCTGCCTGGAAATGCAAGGCCACTTGGCAACTAGGCAGCTGTTTTCCAAGCTAGCAGGAAGCAAAGAAACAGCAATTCTGGCGCAGAACAGTGACATTCCCAGGTTCGTTCCATGCCCTAGCTCCATGCCACCCCCTCAGGACCCTGGACACGTCTTAGCACAGGCGGGACATGTGCTGCCTCAAGTGGACACACACTGAGAACACCAAAGAGCTGTTAGAATCCAGCTAACAGACAAGCAGCTTATGAAACAGAAACACTTATGACGCGATAAATAAGACCTCATGGAAAGCCAGCAGTGCCTCCGGGCAGCACAGGGGTGTGGCGCATACTGGTGCCCCAGCACCACACAGCGTGGCCCCGCTCCCAGCCCTTCTGCTATGGGCACCCACCTGCAAACAGAGCAGAAGCTGAGCAGGTCCCCTCCCTCGGGGTCCACAGAGCCCCCGGCAGGTCACCGCCTGGGGCTGGCAGGGCTGCAGCCCCCCCACGTTACTTCTACGGTTCCACCTCTACCCGGGTCACATGCCTTCCAAATGGGTGGGTTACAAAGTCCATTACCAACAGAGCAGCCCACACAGGGAAGAGGGGAAATTGCTCAGTGTAACAAGCCCAGGTCTGTGGATAAGGCCGGGAGAGAGGAAAGAAAAGGTTTTCTTTGCTGAATTTTTTAAAGTAGTCAAATTCACTCCTCTTTTGCTCACCCTGAACTCTGAGTTATATTTATTTTTGTTTGTTTGTTTGTTTCTTGAGTCAAGGTCTCACTATGTAGTTGAGATTGACCTGGAACTCACTATGTGGCCCAGGCTGGTCTCAAACTCACAGTGATCCTCCCTGCCTCAGCCTCCTGAGTGCTGGGATTACAGGCATGCGCCACCACACCGGCTTCTGAGTTATACTTAAAAGCTTTTCTTCTTCACCCATGTTTCTAACACTGGCAGAGTTACACTTTTTTACAGGCAGCGTTTACCATTTGGGGCTTGCTCTGGTACATGGTGCAGGGTCCAAACATACGGAACCTGACTGAGCCAGCAGCGTTTATTACAAATGACCACTGCTGACCCAGAAAACTGCTATCACAATCCTCACGTGGATTTCTGCCTAGGTCTCGGCTGACTCCCGGACTTCCAAGAGTGGTGTTAACACGAGGGTTTACTGACACAAACAAGGACAGGACCGCTGTCATCTGTGCACAACCCCCCTCCCCCGTGATCCGACACTGTCACACAGTGCCCTGTGGCCCTGTGTTCCCAGGGGCTGGTGGTGTGTTGTGATATCTAGTGGAGCTGGTCCCCTCTTCTGAGCTCTTTCCTCTCCAAGTTTTCTCTGTATTCACGCTTGTTTGGTTTTCTATTACAATTTTAGAAACAACATTACCAGCACGCCAAAAACTCTGGCTCTCGTTGCTTCCGTGTTTTCCCGGCATCACACTGAATGTGTACACTGACTTAGCACTGACGAGCCAATACTGAGATATCCGAGCCAAGCCTAGGCCACCTCTGGGCCTTCCCAGTGCTTCCTTCATTTAGGGCTTCAGCAGCTCTGTTTATCCCTCAGTACTCTGCCTGTACTGTCACTGCTGGTAATAGGGTTCTCCCTTCTCTAGCACCTTCTTACTGGGTTTTTTCATGTATGAAAATTATTATTGATGATTGCAAATTGATACTGAACTTCTGCTACCTTGGGGACCTTTTTATTATCTAGGCTATCTCCACCCTGCTTCTGGGGATGGGCTTCCAACATGGGAGCCCACACGCCCCCACC
This sequence comes from Fukomys damarensis, assembly GCF_012274545.1. Lineage (NCBI taxonomy): Eukaryota > Metazoa > Chordata > Mammalia > Rodentia > Bathyergidae > Fukomys > Fukomys damarensis. The sequence continues at coordinate 1,351,124 of NW_022900936.1, forward strand.
ACCACACACAGAGCGCTGGGCCGCGCAGGGCCATGGTGCGCCCTGCAGGGACCCTCGAGAGGTGGCTCTGGGCTCTTGGGCTCCTAGCCAAGCCACAGTGCTCCTCCTCCTCTCCTACACTTCAGGCTTCCGTTGCTCTTGCGCTCCACTCAGCCTGGCTGTGGCACATTCGGGGCCTTCATGACAATTCACAGAGCTGGGCCTCTGTGCTCCAGGCCCCTGACCAGCAGCCCCAAGTGTGTGCTGCCATTCCTGCCCCACCGTGTCTTCCTTACCTTCCCGCCTCTCAGTTCATCTGGGTTGGGCTTGGATGACTGACGTTTTCCGTTCCTGAAAAAGAGACAGATGTTTACACTCCCAAATGTCTCTTTTATTAGAATTTCAAATAAGGAAAGCCCATATCTGAATCATATGCTGCTACTCTAGCGTTCTTCTAATCGTGCACCTATCTTCCCTTCAGCCACATGCGTGTCTCCCCGTGCACGACCCCAGCACAGACCCCAGCGTGTCACTGAGATCACTGATCAGGGTTTGTAAAAGTGAAGTAGGCCCAAATTTTTAGAGTCACTGGGAAAATTCATCTTTCGTTAACAGGTTGTTTTGATAAATCCCCAAGTTTCTCGGGACTGAGACAGTAAAGGAGCACAGTGAAGGCACCGGGGCCCGGGGGCACGCAGAGTGTCAGAGCCCTCAAGTCGGCTCTGTGTGTCCCTCTGTCTAGGCTGGTACTAAGGGTGTCTCAGAGAAGTGACGTGAGACACAGAACAGCAAGGCAGCTGCCAGGCCACACCCTCACTGTGCACACGCACTGCCATGCTCCGTGTGCATTCCACACGTTCATATGGAGGGCACGGATTAACGGTCCAGGCTGCCACACTGCACGCCTCAACCCATGCTGAACACAGAGCTGCACTAAGGATCAAAAGGGGCTTTAAAGTCAGCAAGCAACACAGCCAGGCGCAGGTGGGGCCTTTGTAACCTGCCGTGGAATTTGATAAGCCTGTTCCCAGGTACAACTGTAGTAAGGGAAAGAAAGGAATTCCCACCCTATGGAAAAGAAACAGAAACAAGCAGAATGCTTTGAGAGCTTTAAATCCTACGAGAACGCTTGAGACTCTAAGAACAACTTCACCAAATTGGGAACCATGAACAACATCTTCCAGAATTCTTCCCCCCTGTGCTGTGCAGAGCCCTATACTTTTGCTTTCCAGAACGAGTCCCCAGGATCGCCAGCAACACTGGTGGAAAAGCACAGAGCAGACTTCGCCAAGATTCTCAGACAGGCAGACAACCAAGAGAAAGCCCCATCAATCCCGGATTCTGGGCCAGGCAGAGCGGCATCCTGGCCCTTCTGCAGGCAGGGGAGCTCCATCCTGTGCCCCCATCTCCCTGGCCCCGACATGTTTTCGTGAAGGAAGACAGTCCTTGAATTCTCCACATCCTCAGAAATCCACGGGCGCCTCAGTCTCCCTTATCCCTTCCCTTCCCATGGCCTCAGCCAGCCCAGGTCAACCACAGCCTGGCGATGTGAGTGAAAAATTCCAGAAATAAACAGTTCACAGATCCTCATCTGCATGCCACAGTGAGCAGCAGGGAGGAATTTCAAGCTGTCTGGCTTCACCTCCCCTAGAGGCAAGCTTGTCCCTTTGTCCCTACGTCCACCCTGGACGTGCCACCACCCGGGCACCAGAGGCCACCCCAGCTGTCGGCAGCCTGCGCTGTGCTCGGTGACCCCACTACATTCCCACACTGCGTGCGCCTCGTCATCCGGAGAAGGGCGAGCACAGTGCTGTCGGGGACTGAGAGAAAAGCGGCCACGCCACACGACTGTTCTTGCCGTGAGAGGGCTGGCGCTACTGCCCTGCCCTCCTAGCTGATGTCAGTCTGTTAGCTGTTAATCTCTCGCTGTGCCTAAGTCATAAAGTGAACTTTTACACAAGTGTGCAGAAAAGCACAGAACCCACAGGGCCCAGGGACAGCAGCGTCTCAGAACACATCCCCGAGGGTGAGAGGGACAGCACAGGTCTGTACGGGTGCATCTCACAGACAGCACAGACACGCACTGTTTTTGTCTGCACTGCTCACAGTATCACAGCACCTCCTGAGAGCCAGCGTGTACAGCCTGCCTCGTTTAAAATATAATCAATTAACTGAGACCTGAGAACCTCTGCAGCTGACAGGAGCCGATGGGGACGAGTCAGGAGCGGCGCGAGAAAGCAGAGCGCTGGCTTCCACCTCCTTCCCTGAGAGGCCACGGTGAGACTCAGGCCCCGCCAAACATCAAAGCCACAGTTAGACTTCCGGACGGGAAGGGTCGAGGGTGCTTCTAGAGTGAAGCCGAAGAGCCCTCCGCCTCACCCCGCGTGAGTCCGGCGGGGGTGTCCCCTCCAGGGCCGCGTTCGGAACGTGGGTGTTCCCGGGGAAAGGAAGCAGACCCGCGCTCCCGTCCCAGGCCTCACCCCAAGCCAGTCAACTCCAGACCGCAGCAGCACGTGGAGCTGCTCCCCAGGCGAGCCCTGCAGGAGACTGGAGGGAGACAGCACGTGGGTCTGTAGCCCTTTGGGCTCCGGCAAGTGGCCAGCACTGACCAATCCCTAAAGCCCCCTGCTACTCCTGATGCATCCCTGCCTCAGGCCCGTCTGGTTCTGCAAAGCAGACCACCTCAACTCTGTCAGAGGTCAATGCGGCAAGTGCAGCAGTGGTTTCATCTACAACCCGAGAGGTCCACGAGTTTTTCTTGTTCCATCCCCAGTTCCTTGTAACTCTGAGCTACAGCAGGGCCTGATCTTACCCTGACCCCCATTGACCTGACTCTTCCATTTTCTTCCCTAGGATCCAACTCTGTCCCAGGACCCCGGAGAAACATGTACAGTGGACAACAGCCTCTTCCTCCCCCAGCCCAGCTATTTTAAGGCTGCCGCTGCACAGGCTGACTCCAGAATACAAACTTGCAACACCAGACTGCCTGAAACTTTTCACAGAACTGACTAAACCTACCCAAGCATATTCCATCTCAGCAGACTAAGCACTTCCTCACACAACTTCCTCGACCAGCTCACGAAGCCACCCATGGCCATCTAAATCTGCTCAAAGATGTCCAGAGCTACCCAAGGCCGTGGAAGGCCATGCAAGGCCACTTGAGGTCACTCGGGGCTGCACAAAGCCAGTCAACACTGCCCAGACTATCCAAGGATCCCCAAGGCCACTCTCAATACCACCCAAGACCATCCAAGACGACCCCAAAGTCATCCAAGATAACCCAAGACTGCCCAAGGCCACACAAGGTCACCAAGCATAAGGTCACAGGAAAGGGGGAGGGCAGCAGACAGAGACAGCAGTGGTCCTACTTAGCTGAAGTGAATGGGTCTCACTTCCGAAACATGTGTGAAAACGTGAGCTACTCAACACGGTGCTCGGAGAAGAACTTGTGCAAGTGGCACAGCAGCCCGGCTGTGCTGGGTGCGGCCTGCAGCTCACGAGCGCACACGAGAGCTCCTCCCAGGCTGTGCTGGCCACTCAGTTTTAAAAACCAAAGGAGATGTTGTTTAGGCTTACAAAGGTTACAAAGCAAAGAGAAAAACAAAATTAAACATCGAGATAGTATTTATCTGGAGAAGTGTGTGAGGACACAGAAGGAACTGTCCTGTTTTCATAAACACTTTTTAAATTTTTAAATGGACTTTATGTTTACAGCCATTTTTAAAAAAACAGAGCAAGCAGTGAAGGAAGTCCCCACATAGCTCACCCAGCTCCTCCCATCATGAACGCCTCAGATCGGTACAAGACGCGTCACGGTTAATGAGCTGATACTAATGAATCATTACTAGCCGAAACCCACGCTTTCATCAGATATCCTCAGCTTTCCCCTCCTGTCCTTCCCTGCTCCGGGACCCCATCCAGGACAGCTCGTGTCACTCAGTCGTGCATCCCCCCGGGCTTCTCAAACTCCCTGACTTTGACCCTGGTGGGTTGGAAGGGATGTGCCAGGCACCTCGCCGCCGCCCCTCACGTGGAACCGGTCGAGGTTTCCTCACGGGCAGAGGTGGGCTGTGTGTCATCGGGGAGAAGCCAGAGGCAGAGTCACCCAGATGGACCGCCGTGGGCGCGTGCACTGTCAGCCTCCTGACCCGGGCCCTGGATCCTCACCACACAGCAGCTCTGCAGCGGCCACACCGTGCCGTCTGCATGGTGTGTGCTTTGGGCAGCAGTGCTCCCTCCCCTGCGGACAGAGCATCTGCAGGGACAGCGAGCAGTCCTGTCGCACCTGGACCTCGTCGCCTTTCTAGCCCTTCACTTATGTCGGCCCGAACCCGGGGACGAGTGCTCCTCACTTCAGGATCCAGCTCACCACCACACTCTCCGGTTGCTGAGCCACCCCAGCGCTGGCCACTGCCCATGCGCAGTCATCCCCAGGTCACTGCGCTGGTCGTGATGTGCATGGCTGTCTGGTCACCGAGCCATCCTCGCTGCCCTGCACCTGCAGGCTCTCCAGGCTCACAGTGCACGGTCCTGCCAGGTCTGGAATCAGCCATCTCCAGGAGCTCGAACCTTGTTACAGGCTCCGACGTGGAGCACGCAGGCAACTGCGACAGGGACACTGGTGGGAGACACGGGGCTGTGCTGCCTGCCACGAACCCATCCTTCTGATCGTAGCACCCCAGAAAAACCCTTCTCCTGCTGGGTGCCTGCTGGGAGGGTCCTAGAAGATGCCTAAGCTGCTTACATAATTACAGCCAATAAATTAAAAATGATCCTAAGTCCCGTGCTGAGAACAAGCAGAGATGAAATCGAAAGGAGATAATGCTAACAAACAAGACGAGCCCTTTAGTGTCAGCCACGTCTAGCCACAACCCGTCCACAACTTTCTCTGCCTTCCGAGGCCCTGCAGGTGGCAGTGTCCCGTCCGGTGGTCTGTGAGAACAGTGGGCACACACCCAACACTCAGGGACAGACGTGGGTTCCGTGCATTCCCCCACTCTGCTTGCAAGGAGATCCTGACACACACTGGTGAAGGGCACACTGGATCAGGACCACGTCCTGAGGATCGTCCTCCCTCGGGGGGTGGGCAGAGGCCACCAGTTTGCCGAGATGCCGAGCAGGACAGAGGCAGGACGCTGGCCACTGACCTTGATGGGGGATGAAGAGCCCTTCAGAGGACGGGAGGCCAAGACCTGAGCAGAGGGGCCGAGGAGGAGGACACCACAGAGGTGCACAGATACAGTACAGGGCAGGGCCCGTTTGTGTGACTATGTTACCAGACACGCCCACCCTACCCACGCTAGGGCACGAAGACAGGAGGAGGGAAAGGCCCTGTGAACTCAGAGCCACCAGAGCTGCTGCGGGGGTACAGGAAGGTGCGGCACGGCCCAGGGCAAGGTGCACACACACTAACACAGCTGCACGCATGCCACGAGGCAGCACTCCACTCTGGGTCCAGAATGAGCACAGGACGCTCAGGAAGCACATGAGGGTCTGTGACAGATGTTGCCAGGCGCCCAGCTGGACCCAGGAGGTCGGGTCCTCAGCCAGGCGCAGACATGGGAAAATGCTGCTGTAAACCCACTACACTGGGCTGCAAAACCTGGTTTTTGCATATTTCTGAACATATAATTTGACATATTTTATTTCTCAAAAGAACCTCATTTTCAACACAAAATAACCAGAAAACCATTTATGAAAGAAAACATGAGAATAACAAAAACTACCTTTTAAAGCACTATGAATTAGAAAAGCCACGATCCAGGGCAGGCTCACCCAGCAGGAGGTGAGTCACAAGCTAAGAGGACGGGCCCCTGGGGACTGACGGCAGCAGCCACAGGGGCGGGGCTGGAAGGCAGGGAAAAGGCGAAAGCCTGGGGCCTGCAGGGAAGCTCAGGAGGCCCAGCCCTCGGGTCACTGGGGTCTGGAGGACCTGGGCACCCCGGAAGCTGAGGAAAGCAGACAGAAGCACAGCGCCCTGGAGGGACCCAGGCTCCAGCCAAGGACCAGGGATGTTTTGGGGTGAGGGCCAGTGTGGAGGGCTGAGGTGGCCGGGCTGCTTCCTTCCTCAGAGCCACACTGGAGAGCTTATTTTAGAGCCCTGACTTCCTGGCTTGCATTGTTCCTATTGTGTAAGCTGGGGTGGGGGGTCTCGGAGCAGCTCACAGAGCTTCCCCCGGCAGAGGCAGGACTCAGGTCAGTGATGCTCATTTCTTGTCCAGGTCCTACCCGTGCTCTGTCCTAACCTGTGAGGCCGAGTGACTTACTCCGTGGGTATCACCGAAACAATCTTTGGCGTTGTCTTTCAGGCAAAGGGCCGGATTCACGCTCTGACAGCCTTGCCGACTCTGCGTGCCTCGGTGGTGGGGTTTCAGGGTGTTCCCTGACCGCTCTGCTTCAGTGTGTGTGAGGCTGTGGTCCTGCGTCCACTGTGGGTACGGTCATCAGGCAGCCACATCTTCCAGACAGGGGCAGCCGTCTGTACCTCCAACAGGCACAGTGCCTCAGGGGAACGAAATGAAGGAAGGCTTGGGAATTCCAGGATCCATGGATAACCTAGGAGAATCCGGCACTCATATGAAGACACACTCCACCCAAGTGTTATTTGGGAAGACTGAAGTCCCAGGCAGAGCCACACAAAAAAGAGGAAACGCTTGTTCCCATGTTCCTTTAGATCCTGACCCACCAGTGGTGGCTGTGTGGAGGGGAGCGAGGGTCAACACCTGCCCAGCTGGAGGGCACTGACATGAGGGCCAGGGAGGCCACAGAACACGAAGCTGTGGGTTTCAGCACAGGGTCCCCTCAGACGCAGTGACCCCAGGCCGTGCTCCACACCCTCCTCCTGGAAACTCAGGGAGACAGAACTGATCTCTAGGGTCTCATGAGCTGCTCTGAGTAAATAAAGCGGAGTCATTTTCTCTTATTAAAATAAAGCACGATGTTTAAATTAGAGACAATTTAATTTTGCAAAGGCTTAAAACAGCAGCAACCCAAAGCAGTATGGGGACCGAGGAGCAGATGGGCCTTGGGCTGGATGGCCTGCGTCCAGGCCCCAGCCGCACCCCACCGGTGCCATGGCACCCACAGGAGGCCAGCATCCAGGCCCCTTGGGGCCACCACCCACAGGACAAGGGCACCAAGGAAGCTGGGGAGCCTACTGCTCCCCCGCCCCGGAGGCCAGGCCCATGGCTTCTCGGGCAACTGTGACCACAGAAAGTGCCATTTCCCCAAACTTCTCCAGCTCCTGTAATGCCACAGCCTCGAAACGCTGACCTTTCCCATAGTGAAGGTCACCAGACTCCACTCCACCTCCCAGCAGAAGAGTCTGGGTAAGAAAGTAAGGGGCCACACACCCACCAGGACCAAAGCCAGAAACAGCGCTGGAGCAGCGGGGCAGCCGGGAGATCTGGGACGGATCTCACACGACACCGGGACAGAAACGAGTGCCTGTGTCCATCACGAAGGTGGCAAGGACAGCTACAGGTGTCACAGGGCTGTGACACAGGCACATCAGAAGGGCTGGGCGCCGCTCTAGTCCTCGCCTCGGGCATCCGAATGCAGGTGCACAGCAAACGCTGACCGCGGCCTACAAAGCGATGGGTGACAGGCGGTCTAGTTCACGCCAAGAACAAGCCGCGTGGATCGTGACGTACACTGACTGGACCGGAGCCTCACCTTGACCCTGCACGGCGCTCCAGTGCCCCAGCCACGCTCCCTCTCCCAGCAAAACCCTGCAGAATGCCAAGCTTCCCCACACCCACACCAGGAGGGCATGGCAGCTCTCAGGACCACGAGCAGAGCAGAGAGAACGAGCTGGGAAAACGCGTGTGGTGTTCAAGCCAAACGTGAGAACCCTGGGAAGAGTCACACAAAGGCAGATGGCACAACATCAGACGGGCACTGCCCTACCTGTTCCCTCAGAAAAACCACACTTTGCGGGGTCCTGTCAGCGAGCTGATCGCACCCTGGGGCTCCAAAGAGAACATAAGAATATCTGTACCACAGGAATTGGCAGTGCTGCAAGAGAGGGCTTTTCTCACCACCCCCAAAAGCCAGCTGTCAAAGTTTACACCACTGTGTCTATCTTGCAATCCACAAACCATATCTCAAGGGCCAGCGATTTAGCTCAGTGGTGCTGCTGCCTGCCTCACAAGCACAAGGACCTGCGTTTGATCCCTAGTACCCCCCAAAAAAAGCCTGTCTCACAAACCATATCTCAAAAAAGGACATTGTCGCCGGGGGCTGGGAGCAAGGCAGGCTTATTTTGAAAAGATATTAAAATAAGCAGCAAGTATAGGTTGCGTGGTTAAAACATGGTTTTCCTCAGAATGCAAGAGCATTCAACAGCAAGAAACCCATCCTGAAATTCCTTGCGTTAACACACGCGAGTGGGGACCATGGTTACCCCAGGAGATGCAGGAAATTCTACGCTGCTCACTCCAAAGGCAATTTTTTAAAAGTCCACAGCAAGCCAGGAAGAGAAGGCCATTCGCCACACCAGATAAGCAGCAAGTGCGGGACAAGTCCAGCAATGCCACAGCGCAGAGCGGGTGGGAGGGCATGGAGTGGAGCTCGGAGGAGAGGGACACCACTGTCCACTGCACTGTCCCAACCTGGTGTTCCCAGGGTGCAGGAGAGGGGGAGCAGCCAGGTTAGACAGAGAGGCACTGTGCTCGAAGTGGGACCCCCCCCAGGGCCCCGGGGACAGGATGAGCTGTGGACAGGAGCCGCACGGAGACCAGCAGACCCTGGAAAGGGCGGTGCTGGCAGCAGACGCAGACAGCTGTGAGTGTGCGGAGGCAGCACCCACCTCAGACCGCACTGGACCGATTCCTACAGATCAATCAGTCAACTCCGACTCCACCAGAAACAGGAGACGAGGCAGAGGGGTGTTCCCAGCTGGGACTCAAAACCCAAGACACAAAGGAAAAGACTGAGCCACTGGCTACATAAGAATTTTAAACTTCTCTTTGCAAACAGAGAGAGAGAGAGAGAGAGAGAGAGAGAGAGAGAGAAACAAAAAAGAAACTAAACCCAAAGACCAAGGGACTGAGCTTGGAAACCAGCCAGGACATACCCATGCCACATGGAGGCCACATGCAGGATGGCACCCTGGTGCTCTGGGACCTGTGTACCCAGCCCCAACCGAGGGAAGTATGCTGTGCAGACCAGAGACAGGAGGGTCTCCAGGGAGCTCAGGGAGGGCTCCACCAACAGCGACCTGAACCCTCCGTCCGGCAAGTGGACACTGGGGCCACTCCCCTGCCCACTGGCCACCTCCACTCTGAGTGTCTCTTTGTGCTCCGTGCTGCGCTTTCCTCACTTTCTGCTCTGGCTTCAGACTTGTGGGAAGCTGGAAAGAGCAGGGAGGCTCCTGCACACCCTTTGGCTCCAGGGATGCCACCCGCCATGCCTTCCATGGAGTCCCAGGAGCTGCCACTCACCCCGTCCCAGGGTCCCTTCAAGTGGAGCCCAGCGGCCTGTCTCCCAGTGAGATGGTGCCATGGGAACACACCACACACCCGGCGATGGGTCAGCCTCACCACCCGTGTCCTCCACTCTAAAGTTACTGCTTTTCCCTTCTTAATAAATAAACGACTTGGGGAGGAGATACTCTGCAATGAAGAGAATATCCCGTTTCTCCTCCACCTCACACCATAACCTTAGCATCTCCTGGGGGGACCTGACACAGACTGAGGGGCCTGCCGGCAGCAAGCCTCATGTGCTCGTCCCTCCACCAGAAAGCAGGTCCCTGCTCCCTGTTGGTCTGCTTGCTGTTTGACTGTCTCCTTGTACCAGCAGGAGGGACCAGCGCTGCTGCCTCACTGTGCAGATCACAACTCTTGCTGCCCTCTGCTTCCCTGGTGCGGCCACAGGGAGATCCCGCCACACACCCACCCTTCCTGTGCTTGTCCTTCCGCCCAGCACCCAAGGGTGTCCAGTGTTCCCTTCCCAAGCAGCCTGCTTGTCTCACTGCTACCGCCAGGCCACTGCTCCTGGGCCTCCCCCAGGACAAAGGTGACACCTATGTGCACCCACGCGGGTCTGTGCTCCCTTGTGTCGGCACAAGCACAGTCACGCGATGCCCCCAACACCTCCCGCAAGCAAGCCACCTGCCTGTCCAGGGCAACTTCCTCTCTGACTGGCAAGGCCTGGCTCTTGCTGCCCTGCGGGCCTATGCTGTGTGTGACTACAGATGCTCAGTGCCGCTTCCCAGGCTGAGCTCAGCCCCTGAAATGCACCCACAGCAGCCAGGCCTGCTCTGCCTTCCCAGGGGAGCTGAGTGTTCATCCTGGCCACTCTGGTGGCTGCTATGCTTCTGCTCTACAGAGCAATGTACATTTCTGTTTGTTCCACCTCGCGTCTCAACTGAAGTCGGTGTTTCCTCGGGTCTGGGAAGTGTTGTGGGGCCCAGAAGGCAGGCAGTACTGATGGTGGCCTTGGCAAAGCCCAGCATCCCACCCTGCCACCCCACCTTGGCCTCCATGCCCCGTGGTGACCATGCTCCTCCACCCGACTCTCCTCACACAAGGCAACACACTGTGCGTGCTCCAGGACCACCCCATGCCCTCCCAGTCCACAGAGACAGTTCTCGCTTAGGGTCCACACCCCACCACCTATGAAGTCCGCTTATCCCGTCAGAGGTGTGACTTCAGCGCAGATCCCGGGAGAGCAGAACTGCAAGGCCAAGAGGTCAGCACATAGGTGGTCCCACAGGCTCAGCGCACCCAGCCAAACTGCATCCGTTTCCCCCAGATGAATGGGGAAAAGACGAAATCCCGTGAAGAAGCTGCTCTGGGAGAGGCCGACAGCGTGTACCAGACAGAGGGCAGCTTCCAGATGTCCCCAAGGCCACAGGCGCTCACAGACAGGGCTCTGGGAGGTGGGCAGGTCATGGGGCTCATGGTGACCCGCTGTTGGGAGGTGAGGCCTGGCCTGCAGGGTTCATCTCCCTCCTGGCTGCTCACTCCTCTCTGCTCCCTGTCCGCCACGCTGTGAGCATCTTCTCCTCCATCATGTCTGCCTCCACGCCATCCTGCCTTGCAGCCAGCCAGCTGCAGACCAAAACGTGAGTCCAAATAAACCTCTCCTTCCTTAAATTATGGGTCAGATATTTTGTCCCAGCAACAAGGATCGTGACTGATACTCGTATCCACACGAAGATACTTTGTACTGTTTGGGAACATGAAGCCCCGGGTCTACTTCTGGCACAGGCTCAGCACATGTGCTGCGTCCGTCCTCCTGAGACACAGAAGAGACATGTAACTGCGACCTGCAACACAGGTGCACCTCAGAAGCACAGCACGGAAGAAGCAGACGCCAGGGCTGCCGGGGGCAATGTCCCTTTAAACAGCAGGTCAGGAAAGGGCATCTGGGGGAGGGCAGACTGCTTGCACCAGTAGGGTGGGACTCAACTGCTCGTGGGCATAGGGAGCATCCAGGTGACAGAAAGTGCTGAAAATGGACGGTGGCAACAGGTCAAAGTCAGACCCCTGAGACGGTCACTGAGCCGAACACCACAGAAGGACAGCGACCTTGTGGCGACCCCTCCCGAGACCCCATACGCCCTGCACGTCCAGCTCTGTCTTCTCTGAGCCCCGAGAAGTGGCCCTGCAGACACCTCCTGGGCCTGCTGTCATCTGCAGGCACCCTTCAGCAATCAGTGGGACCAGAAGGCACGGCATCGATTCTCGGATGGGCACAGGAGGCGGCGGAGGCCTCTGTCTGCGCAGCGCTGCCCGGCCTGCTCATGCACAGCCAGTGGGGCTGGGAATCCCTGTGCCTTTCCCAGGACTCAGTGCGGCTTGAAGGCACTGATGAGGAAAGGGAAAGCCTGCCCTCTGCTCACCTCACACGTCTCCTCCAGCCCACTGGGCACAGGATGAGGCTAAGGGACAGATGCTTCCCTGACGAGCAGATGTGTCACTCATTCGTCTGCATCACACACACACAGCAAGGGAATGCGCGGGGAAAACCCAACAGTGGAAGTCGATGTCTGCTCTCCCAGGTGAGGGGCAGAGGGCCCGAGGGGCCACGGGCACACTCCAGGCGGAGGCTTCCAGGGAGCACATCCAACACCAGTGACAGTCACACGAGTGCATCTTCCTCCTGGGGTTCAGCGGCAGTAAAATCTGGGCTGCACTCTGGGAGCCCTGGCGGTCTCGGCTTTGAGGCACTGGGGTTCATGTCTGTGAACCCCATACCTCAGCCCCCAAACAGGCTTGGACGTGCAGCGAATGCTGCCTGGCTAAGTGCTTTGCCACTACCGTAATTTCTTAGAACTAGAAATGTGAGCAAAAGGAAATTATGTGGGGCTCTGGAAAAGCTTAGACGGGTTTCTAATGAAAATAAATTTTGAAAGTATTATGAAACAAAAGATAATCCCCTCAAGTATTCCAAGAAAGAACACCATACTTAACCAAAGCAAACTGCAATCCCAACACAAAGACAATGATCAGGTCCCGAAAACAGCTCTTCTGGTGCCACTTCAGGGAGACATCCACTGAGACCGACAGATGCAGCGCCTGTGCGTAGTTCACTCCACCTGAACAGCAGGACACCAACAGCGAAGTCACCACCTACAGCAGCCCAGCACGCTGCCTCCTGACCAGCTTCAGATGGTTACGAGGTCTCTGGCACCCTTTATGCAGGGTCGGGGTCACGGTGGGGGCCCCTGCATGTCTGGAGCCTTTGCCTATCTGGAGACTCCCCAGAGACTCCACGGGCAAAGGCGAGACCTCCACCTCCACTCCCGCTGCCAGGCTCCGTGCCAACCTGATACCCGCAGGACAACCTTGGAAGGATGGAGCTGAGGACTCCTACGCTGCTGGAATCTACTTCTGAAAGGCAAGGTGTCCAGGCAAGCAGCCTCGAGCGCCCTGCAGCAGTGGCTCCTGGCTGGGACATAGCGCCCCGGGCAGCCAGGTGGGAAGCCCCGGACACCCACAGATAAACCTCTTCTAGGAAAGCCAGCTCGCCCCAAGAAGGTGGGCTGTCCCATCACTGATGAAAGTCAAGAAAAGCAATGGCATGCTGACATCCTCTGCCTCTAACTTTGTAATGCTAACCAGGAGGGTCCGGCGATCACCTTCAGTTACGAATCCGTTCTGAGCTTGCCGGAACTGTCCAACCCACAGAGCAGACAGGCAGGCCAGTCCTCTGGCACCAAAAAGGGCAGAAAGGGCAGAATTTCCTTGTGGACCAGAATCCCTAACTCCACCCCAACTCTGCATGACCCCTAAGACCCCTTTCCTCCTCCCACCTCTCCCGGCAGAGTCGCAGAGCTGGGGAGGCAGCAGGACACAGACTCGGCGGTGTGGCCGCTGCTGCACTCAGGAACTCCGGTGGGCTCCACAGCCAGCACCTGCTGCAACCCGCGGCCGCCCGGCAGCACTCAGAACAAACCACCGCACTCCTGCCCGGATGGCACGAGCCTCACCGCCTCTCCACGCCCAAGGAAGCTGTGCCCTCAGAACAGAGTGGCATCACCCTGTGCCCCGACTTTGGAGCACGCCCCTGCTCCCCTCCCAAATAACTGAGGAGCTGCGCTGCCTCTGAGTTTCCGCCTCGAAGCCTCCACAGTTGCATCAAGGATCTCTTTCACTCTGTTTGGCTGCTTTTTTCTGAAACCTCCCAGAATTATTCCAAGCGCCCTCATCTTTGTCAGCATGCAGCCGCAACTCTCCCCTCCCGACTTCCACTCGCACAGGGAGGGGAATGTGTGTCAACCACACTCCACCCAAGGGGGCCTGATGATGGCTGCAGGACAGAGTAGTTTTTCTCAGGATGGGAACTCCCTGTTTTAACAGATTAATTTACTATGTTGTACCTATCTCGTGGTTTTATAACAATTTAAAATGTTTTGTAAATGTTTCTGTTCTACAAAGAAAAGCAAGGAAGTCTGGAGATAACACAGACATATGGGGCACAAATACATGACTGATTCACCATGAACGGTGGGAAGCGGGGGGCAGCGTGGCGGGGAGAACAGCACACGCTGGTGTGCACGCAGGTCCCACACGCTCCACCTACAGAAGCGAGCAGTTCTCCCTTGCTCGGCGAGCATTTACGGCCCCTGCCCTCTCCGCCAGCGTGGATCCGGAGCAACCCTGCCCTCCAGAGCGCAGGGAGGAAGAGCTCAGCGAACCGGTGGGCACAAGGTGGGCAAGGGTGTGGACAGTGAGAGGAGGGCTGACCCCGTAGCTGGGGAGTGGGCGCCAAGGCCCAAGGTGGGTGTGGGCGGCAGGGGAGAGGGTGGGCGAGGCCGAGGCGGGCACTGACTGGCGGGCTGAGGCAGGACAGTGACACGATAGACACATTAAAGGCTGGCCTGAGCGGACTGCAGGACCTAGTGTGGATGGAAGGAGACACAGCCCCAGGAGAGGCTTCCCATCAGTGACAGGGCCACAGCAGAGGCCACAGTGGTGCCTCCTAGGACCGTCATGAGGACCAAACAAGATTAAACTCGCCTAACTGAGCCTGGCCCCCAGCAGTGCCACTGACGGCGAGCCACGTAACATCGGCTTTCTCGGGGTGTCACTGAGCCTCAGTGTCAGCTTCTACCTGCAAAGGGCCCTCGAGCCCTCCTGCCCACACTGTTAGACCCGAGCCAAGTCAAGGGCCCCAGCAGTGCCCATCCTGCCTCATGGGAGCTTCCGCAGACGACCGCCGTGCCCACACACTGCCACGGCCCCGAGTACACACAGTCATCCTGCAGGTCGCACCCCAGCGCAGGACCTAGCACGATGATGTCCACGCCGAAGACTGCGCCCCGACCCATCCTCCACATCAGCTGTCAGCACGCAGGGGTCATGGCACTCCTGCCCCTGCAGGGTCACCTGCACACATGCAGGTTTCTGTCCACCTCTGGGTGCCGTCATCCCTCCCTAAAGCAGGAAGCAGCCAAAGGACGGAGCTTCTCTTGCCCAAGGCAGTGGTGGAGTCCCTAGCCTCCCCATCCTCCTCTGCCCTAGGTCTTAGAGAAGTGAGACTCTGTTTCAGGCAGGAGAAGTGACAGCTACCCCAGCAGCAAGAGGCTCTGAGAGGTAGGCCCTGCAGGCTCCCCACCAGGTCTGTGGACAACCGTGCCAGAGCCCTGGGACGGGTGGGACACTGGACACCAAGCACTCGGAGTTTCAGGCCCTCCACACCACACCCCGCACATCCTCCACTCAGCCACTCATGCACCTTGAAGCATCCTCTGTGGTAAGTCAGCGAACACAGGAAGTGTCTCCCTGGGTTCTAGAGCAGGGGCAGAGGGCACCCCGAACGTGCCACTGGGCCTGAAGTGGAGATGTCTCGGGGACAGAGCCTCAGCCTGTGGGACCACGACGTCAGAACGGAGCGGGCTCAGGGGACGTCAAGCCAGTGCACACTCTAGAGCTGCTGCTGGCAGGGACTAATCCACCACCTCTGGGGCCACAGAAGTGGTGGAGCTGAGCGTGAATAGGAGCCGGTGCTTCCTCCGCAGTCTCTCACTTCCCCAATCTCCCGCCACCAAAACCAGCCCACCGCACACTCCCCATTCTCGCTACTGGCCCTGCAGTACACAAAGGCCATCAGAGCCATTCCCACCTGCCCTCCTCCATCCCCGCATAGAGCGCCTGCACCGCT
Organism: Fukomys damarensis; assembly: GCF_012274545.1. Classification (NCBI taxonomy): domain Eukaryota; kingdom Metazoa; phylum Chordata; class Mammalia; order Rodentia; family Bathyergidae; genus Fukomys; species Fukomys damarensis. The sequence continues at coordinate 1,366,715 of NW_022900936.1, forward strand.
ACCCCATGTGCCCCTATGACCTCAACCAGGTTCCCGCAGGCTGCAGACGGGCTGCAGACACCTCACCCAGGGCCACCCCCAGCTGCATCCCCTCAGTGATGATGCTGGGTCGGGCTGTGGGATCTGCTCCATCTCCCCCAGGGAGTGCTGGCCCCCAGAGGCCGCACGTCCCTGTCCTGGGTTCTCCCACAGGGCAGACTCAGAGCAGGCTCCCCACAGTTCCTGGGCAGAGGGCAGGGAAGAGCTGGGCACCTCAAAACTCCAGATGCAAAGCATCTAACAGCCACAAACCACCCAAACCCAGACTCACACGGGTAGGAGATGCAGCTGTCTGAAGGCTGTGGGAGCAGGAACTGAAAGACCTGCAGGCCAAGGCCGCCACGCCTGCCTCTTGCCAGTTAGGGTGAGGGCACCCTGACAGCAAACTGGCCTCTTGCCCTGAGCCTGTACCACACCCGTCTCCAGCCCGCTAAGTAGAGATGGGCTGGATGGATGAGGGTGCCAATCTCTCCTTACACTCAGGAAGCCTCTGGAAATGAGAGAAGTTAACAAGAAGCACTCCGAGTGTTTCAGCCAGTGAGACACTGCATCTTAACCCCAGGCACAGCTTCCCGGCCTCCCGGGCTGAGCTGAGCCAGTTCTCTGTCCCCCTTTAAATGACGTCTTCAGAACTCAGGCCCTCAGCTGAACACCTCAGCTCCAGGGCTCCTTCCCTCCTGTCCTCGGCCTTCCCAGCAGTCATTCTGGTCACTCGGGCTCAGGAACGCGCTGCACAAGCCCAGCTTCCCTGGGCAAATCCCTCCCACAGCTCTCCCGGAGTCCTGCTCGGCTCCTGCACTCTGCCGGCCCCAGGCCCCACCGCCTCTCCCCAGCCCAGCCCCAAGGGGAGACTCTCCCGCCAGCCCTCCCACCCTCCTCCTCCTCTGGCTGACCTTGTCAACAGCGCACCCCTTGCCAAGGTACTCCTATTCTCCTCCAGTCCTTCCATCTGTGCTCTGCCCAGCCAGACAGCAGCCGGACACCAGACTCCAGATTTATGTATCGGCCCAGCGTCTTCCTGAACCCTACCTTGCATCTCCACGAATATACAAACCTCTCCACTGAGATGACTAATCACAAAAACAGTAAGCACAGCAAACTTCCTAAACCACGGTGCTCAGGTACTATTTCAGGCACTTGCCTTAGCTCAGCTTATCGACTGCGCTGACGGAGACACAGGCACACGGGCGCCACACGGTGGCCCAGACCACACACCCAGTGGGCGGGGAGCACCTCTGAGGCCACCATCCAGGCACCCAGTCCCCTGCCCAGCTCAGCATGGACCCCAGGTGAGAGCTGACTCGGAAGAACCAGATTCCAAAGGGGCAGGACAGTCACAGTGACTCTCCGATCTCAATCCTCCTGTCTTACGAAAAGGCAAGAGTGATGCAATCGTGAAAGTCTGTACTCCTTTCACGAGGACAACGAACGCCGCCGTAAGTGACGCAGAAGCGTGGTGTCACCCTCTCACTGGCAACGTTTTCCCTTTGTCAGTAGACAAAAAAACCTGCGCAGCCTACAAAGGCTGGCGTCGTGCACGCGCTGGAACATGGCAAGGAACCTGATCCACACCTCTGCCCGGAGGGGCCCTATGTGGTCACCCAGCATGGTCACCTGATTTCGGGGCCCCTTGCTGATCTGCTGGGCCTCGTGCCACAGAGTGGGGTGGACGAGATCACTGCAGGGAGGAGGGAAGGGCACAACCCCTGCACCGGTCACTGTGTGACCTTGGGTAAGTGGCTGCATCTCTGTGTGAGGTGGCCCTGGCATACCTTGGCTCTAATGGCAGCAGCGCTCCCTTCTGGGCTGTCCGGAGAAGTAAATCAAGCGTTTCCAACACCAGGCACCTCACAGGCTCCTGGCTGAGAGACGCTTTCCAAAGATACAGCGATCACACCCTTCCTGTGTTCAAACTCTCCAAAAGGAAGCAGGTGGGGAAAAGCGGGCAATCAGCTCCTAGGGCTGGCGGTCACCCCGGGACTAAATCTAAACGCCTCACACAGCCCAAGTGCTCCTAGAGATGCAGCCCTACCTCCCAGTGCCCTGGCCGCAGGCCTCCCTGGCGGACAGCATGGTCAGTCTCCAGGCCTCCTCCACCAGGACGGCTCCTCCACTGGCTTCGCTGGCCTCAGCCCTATGGGGTGAACACCGCAGGCAGGAACTGCCCACCCCACGGGGCTCAACCCAGGGCTCAGCACCTAGAACAGCACCTGGCTTCCGGGAACACAGAAGGGAAGCAAAACCAGGCTCCGACCCCACTGGCCTGGAGCAGGCAGCTTCTACTCCACTGTGTGTGCACCTCCGGCCCCCTGCACCTTCCCTTCCTCTCAGCTTAAGACCATCACACGAAACCAAAGTCATCAGCATCTGCCTGGAATGTCTTACAAGCACAAAGATGAGGAAGAGCAGCAGGCAGCACTCACCAAGTCATAAAGAGCAACCAGCGGTCCTAACTGGACATCAATGGCCCTGGTCCAGCAGCAGTCAGCTATGGGGCAAAACTGCACCCAGTGGCGGCAGCAGCCGGGCTGGCTCCCGCATCCTCCCTGCCCACACCACCCAGAAGCTGCAGCATCATGGTCTAAAGTTCCACAGTAATTATCCTATGATGTTTAACTAGGCAAAAAATAACTCAAATCCTGCTGAGAGGAAATATTGCACAGGTGAAACACTTCTTGTCAAAATAATCTAAAATAAATTCTATCTATTCAAGAATACTAATACATAAGGAAAAAGTTGGCTGGGGATTTAGCTCAGTGGTTCTGGCACCTGCCTTGAAAGTGCAAGGGCCTGAGTTTGAGCCCTGGTACCAAAAAAAAAAAAAAAGAAAGAAAAAGTTACAAATCCTACAACTCAGGACAGACAAGTCACTCACATGTAAGGGAGAAAGCATAACAGTGCCAACATGCAGCATTAAGGGAAATGCTTACAGTTTTCTTTTCCTACTTCACCCATTATGAACTTCTCAAATAAAGGGTTTTCTTGTAGCACTTCACCAAATGATGGCCCCGAACACTCACATTTAGAAAGCTGGCACAGAAACCATCTAGTTTTCTGATAAAACTGGACCTCTCTAAACTCTTTGGTTTCACTGCAAGCTTGACAACTTTCCTTTAATTTCTGGCAGGGTGGTAAATGTACAACCTTGCTGATAAACCACCAGTGTGCAGGTGCTTTCTAACTATCTCCTACCTATTTAAATAACATACTCAGTTCTGTGTACTGATGGCTAATCACAGAGCTCAGGGGATGAAATCCAGTTCTTAACTAAGACTGACAGTTAAGGGATTTCAATAATAAGAAAGTATGACAAGGTCTTCCTTGCACCCATGCATGAGAACATGCTGCACAGCACTGTTAAAGAGGACATGGACAGCCACGTCAGAGCATGTCTGCAACTGTGGACGCCTGAGGCGCATGCCCTACTGCAGGATGGACGGCATGCAGTGGCTGGAGGGGCCAGGGCCCTGGGAGTGGGGAACCAGGGGGAATGAGGTTGCCCATACCCGTGTCCTTTTTGGATGTACTATGTGCCTGCTCATTTTTTTCAGTCTATATGCAAAACTTTTATAATTTTATAACTAAAGTTGGAACTTTTCTTTTAAAAACTCAATGTTGTAAAGTGACAAATAAAACAAGCTACCGGTAGCATTCTGAATCCTGTCTACCACAGTCAGTACTGGGTCATAGGGCCTGGCACATGACAAGCAGAAGACCAGTAACCATCAGACAAATCAGGTCAGTTTCCACCTAGCCACCGCCACGGGTAAGTTTAAAACATTTTCCTCTTCCAAAAATCTCAGCACAGCCCAAGTGCTCTGCAACATGAAGTGCATGAAAAGTGAATGGTGTGAAGCCAGATGTGCTGCGAGGACCTGCCACTGCTGGCAGCTGATCCCCACCTGGGCCTCCCGCACACAGCAGGAGCACGCGTGTCATCAACTCTCAGGGACGCCCCTTTCTGCCCACCACTGCCCCTGCAGAAGAGCCTCCTTTTCCTTCTAGTCAAGCCTCAAACTTGACAGCGACACAGCCCAATGCACCCCCGTTCCCAGGAACCCTGACAACTAACAGACAGGGCTCCCGGACAATGCAGTCCTTTGAAAGCACCACGACCACAGTGCCCACTGGCTCGCGTGTCTCATCCAATATTTATCAAGCCTGCTGCATCCATGCATGGATCCTGCCTGTCCTCCAGGAGCCCTGCACCCAGCACGCTTCCTTCTCCCAGGCCGGGAGGAGCTGCACCAGGAGACCTCTTCTTCTCCGGGCTCACTGTCCCTTCAGGGAACCGCAGCAAGCAGGAGGGGAAAAGCCATCCCAGCCCCAAGAAAAGCGGGGATGCAGAGACAGCTGGCACCAAGCTCAGAAGTGCCCCTAGACAGCGGGAGTGTGGAGATGCAGCATGTGAGGCGAAGCCAGAGGGGGACAGGAAGGGTTACACGCACATCTCAATTTTCATAAAGCTGCCGGCCGTTCCATCGTCTGGTTAGGGCGCTAAGAGGACAGAAACAAGTTTAGCATCAGGACCACTTTCTCGTCGCACTTCAGAATGCACATAGTGGTGGCCTGCATGGGAGGAGGCCACCAAGACCCGCTGGTAAAGACACCACCTCCACCCGACCCCAAACCCAGCCGGGACTCACATCAGGCTGCCCGCCAGGCACGGGCCGCATCGCCGCATCCCCGGCCCATCTGACGCGTC
>NW_022900936.1:1372465-1402613 GCF_012274545.1 Fukomys damarensis
GGGCTGGATCCGGCCTCTGGGCGCCCCCCGGCCCGGGGCACGGGGCAGCGTCCGCTTCGGGGCTCGCCTGCTCCCATACGGGCTGGGTGTTCTCAGACTAAGGCGGAGTCCAGGTGCGGCTGAATCCAGTCGTGGAGACCGAAGCTCCCGAATTCCGGTTTCGGGGTGTCCTGGAGTTGCTCTGACGTCGCCCGAGCCCTAATCTGGGCGGGCCGCGGGCGGCAGCGCCTCCAGGCTCTGGTTAGAATTCTCTTGGAATTGGGAGCACGCTCGAACTGCTGAAGTTCAGGTGGTGAGTGGGTGGGTGACCCGCTCTGGTTTTCGTGAGGGCTTCCGAAGCTTTTTGCAGTCAGGTGTAATAAACTTGTGTTGAGCGCTATCTGCTGGCTCCTGCAGTCTGCCTAGAGTCGCGTTCACAGTTGAGGATGACCTTGGCCAGAGGCTCAGCGTCTCCAGACCGCTGCACCAGCAGTGTGATGTGCTTCTCGGGCAGCACTGGGCGCAGCTCTGTGCAGCTGTGGACCAGCACCAAGGCTCCGGCCGCACCCAGCTGCTGTCCTGGGCCTTTGCTCTTCCCCATCTCAGCCCCCTTTCATAGACGGGGAACCAGTAGGGAGAGAAAACACCAAAAGCTCCCTGAGACAGCAGCTGAGTTGGACGTGGGCACTGAGGCAGGCAGCAGTAGTAGGCGGTGTGACCCCTGGAGGAGCCTCTGCCCCAAGTTGAGTTCAGGCCCGGCTGCCCCATAGCCGTGGGCACCAGACCATCCACTCGCCCTCCATCCGCCTGTGTCCTTGGTTGTAAAAGGAGCACTGGGAGTGGAATACAGTGAAAGTGCCGCTGTGGCGCTGGACCTGGTGCTGTGCACATCCTTGCCCCAGAGAGCTGAGCGAGTGGGTGGCCCCTCATCTGTGAGTGGGCCGCAGAGGAGAAGCCATCATGGGCAGCCGGCTACTGAGCGTGCCCTTCACTCTGCCTTCCGGCTGAACAGCAGATGGTGGCCCGAGGGGCACCTGTTGATATCTGAGTGACATCAGGACTCAGAGGAGCCTTAATAAGCAGTTGCGGAACAGCACAGTGCACCTGTTCTAATAAACCACAAAGCATAGGCACCTCAGCGGTCCTTGCTGACGATCCTGTGGGCCAGCAGCCTTCGCCGGGTCCGCCGGATTGGTTCATGTCTGCTTCGAGGTGTCACTGCCCTCACAGCCCAGGGACAGGGACCATGGGAGGACAGGGCCGGCAGTCACCCACCGTCTCCGGTCCGGCCAAGGCTGTGTCTCATGGTGGCCATGCCCTGCCTGCAGGAGTGCAGGTCCCAGGGTGGCCTCTCCAGCCTCTGGCCAAGCACAAAGGGCGGGGTGCAAGGGGGACGCAGGAATGAACGGGAAAGTTCATGTTCTGGAGGTGGTCGTCATGGCCGTCTTGCACAGACTCCCATGGGCCAGTCTGTCGCCAGGAGGGGATTGCTGCACATGCCTGGTTTTCAGCCTCCTGTTCTCTTGGCAGCAGTACAGGAAGGAGACAGTGTCCCTGCCAGAGACCCTCACACTGCTGCTGACCGCCTCTGGCTGCTCCCAGGGCCCAAGCTGGGAGCCTGTGCACATTGCCCCAGTTACACACGTCACACTGCCCTTGGAGACGCTTCCTTGAGGTACCCTCCCTGACCTGGGACAGTGGCCTACCCAGCACCCTTCTCTTTGCTGAGGTGGGAGGCAGGCAGTTTCCAGTCACCTGTGGCCAAGACCCACAGGGTCAGGCTCTTCAGAAGGGCTCTATACCTCCTGGCGAGCAGCAGGGACACTGTAGCCATTGACCCTGTTCACACTGAGGTGAAGCACCTGAGGCCTGCAGAGGGCCCTGTGCCCTCTGAGGTGTGGCCTCCATGGTGGGCACAGCCACCCCCTGCTGGCCTGAGCACCACTGCAGATGCCTGTCCCATGTTCACATGTGGCGTGTACAGACTGGGACAAGTGCCACACTGTCCTGGAAAGCATGCGTGTCACCACATCCTGCCCACCGCCCAGCGAGTTCCCTCACCTGCCCAGGGTTGTGTGCATGTGCCTGCTGAGAACAGTGTGTGCAGAGCTCCAGAAACCCAGCCAAATGAGGTGACGCAACCACAGAACTACATCTCGCAGGCGCGGTCACACGTGCCGGGGCCAGGCGGTGCAGTGGCTCCCACAGACCTGGGTGGGTGCCCTACCCCTGGTAGGCCCGGTGCGCTGAGCAGGGTAGGCCCAAGCCTTGTGGGGACTACGAACAGGAAGCCCTAGGAGGTGCAGCCTTGTGCACAGACTGGGCTCCCGGGGCAGGAACCGCTCGAGCCTCACAGGTGTAAAGGCCCTCAGAGTGTCTACTCCGTCTGGACACGGAGCAGGTGGGGTATGGAGCTGGGAGGATCACATTGTGACCTGCTCACAGCGTCTTCCATGGTGTGGGCCCCCAGGTCCCTCGTGGCCTGATTCTCTCCTGAATGCCAGCCTGTCATGCTGATCTGTCAGTCATGGCCGATGTGGCCGATGTGGCCGATGTGCTGAGACCAACCGGCCAGCATGCCTGGGGCAGGGTGTGTGGCCCGAAGTCATTAAACACCAAGGACAGCCTTACTCTTCTTTTGAATTCTGTTTCACTATTGTGCCTTTGTGCGACCAAAACTATGTCTAAAAAAAAGTTTATTGTGTTTTGTTTAATTCTGCTCAGTCTATTTGAGAAAAGGCACACAGTTCCTTTTAATTGTAAAGTAGATTATCAATTCATTTATTAGGGTTAAAGTCAGAAAGAGGCCAGGCGTGGCACACACCTGTAAGCCCAGCACTCTGGGAGGCTGAGGCAGGAGGATCACAAGTTAGAGCCTAGCCTGGGCAACTTATTGACAGTGAGACCCTGTCTCTAAAGAAAGAACAAAAGGGCTGGGGATGTAGCTCATTGTGAAGATCTGGTTCGATCCCCAGGACCACACATAAAAAGGACAAAGAAAAGGCTGCTAATAAAAGGTAAGCAGTATGTCATGATACGTTTATTTGAGACATAATATTTTCTATCCTGCATTGTCAAAAGCATGACCCCAGCCAGAGTGGCAGAACCAGATGGTGCTAACCCACCCAGAAGCAGACACCCATGTGTCTGCCTGGCTCATGTGTGCTGCCCTCTCTGTACATGCCCATCCCCATGATGGCCCTGCCATGCTCTGTGCACACACGCCTCTGCCCAGCCACCTGGCCAGCCTAGTCGGGCCTGAGTGTGCCCCTGCCTGGAAGACAGAATGCAGTGAGGAAAATGGCAGACACGTAGAGGCAGGTCAGCCTCCCAGCCTCCAGGGCTGCCCTGGGCACAGTGGGCCATGGGATTAAGGTGTCTGCCCTGGAACTGTCGAGCGTAAGGGGACAGTACCACGGTGCCATGTGGTGGCATGGCTAGGAGGCATCGAGGCTGGGCACTGCCGGTGGGCTGTGCTACGTAGTAGCTGTGGAGTATAATGGTTGTGTAGCTGGCAGTGAGAAGAGCCACAGCAGAGGGAAGAGCATTTCCACCTCTGGAGTTAAGAGATGACCTACAATCTTTCAGCCACCAGGAGAGTGAAGGTACTGAATGATTAAAACCGCAGTAGGAGAAAGGTCTGTGGACCTTCTGTGCTGCCCACAGGTGAGGAATGGATTTTATATTTAGAAAGCACGGGGCTGGGAATCAGGACTATGAGGCTGGCTTCTGTGGCCCACAAAGCCTAAAATATGCAGCATCTGGCCCTTTGCAGATAAGTGCCTGTCCCTGGTTTGGGCCAAGTAGGATCTGCCTCTGGAGACAGTAGTCAGATCCACTGCCATCAGTGAGCGCAGGCTGTCCAGGGAAGGACGCACTGGCAACACTGTTAGTAGGGGACACGGTGGCTGATGCAAGTGGTCAGGTGGTAACAGGAGAAGCAGAGGGTTCAGGCCTGAAGTAGATTCCGTGAGACTACTGCACAGGGCTGGGGAGGGAGTGGCAGAGCTCCCACTGGACTCCGCTTGTACCTGTCGGAGGAGGTGTTGCCAGGTGGAGAGACGGCAGAGTACAAAGCCTGGGGATGCCCAGGTGGCTGTCAGAAGGCAGCTGTACACGAAAGCCTGGGTCCAGAGAAGAAAGCTGTGCTGGGGATGTACATTTGAGACCTGTAAAGTGGAAAAGGACACCGGCCACCTAAAGAAAGAATAGGCAGAGAAAGGGAACCTAGGTCAAAGACCTGAAAAGCTGCAGCCCTAGGGCTCAGCAAGAAGGAGAGTGAGATCAGGAGACACCCCAGACCGACAGAAGAGCAACTCATGAAGAAAAGCCAAGTCAGTAAGTGAAGAGGAGAGGGTTCAAGTCTACTGGCTTTGACAAACAGATGTCACGGTGACCTTGGATAACTCAGAAGTGTTGGGGACATTACTGACTGAGAGGGGAAGCCCTCCCAGCTCTACACCCAATTTTACCTGTTTTTCATTTTTTATCTTGCGGGACTGGGTGGAACCCACAGCCTTATGCATGTGAGGCAGATGCTCCACTGCTGAGACACACTCCCAGTGCCCGCCCTTAATCTTGAGACAGAGTCTCACGAAGTTGCCCAGGTGAGCCTCCATCTTGTGGTCCTCCTTCCTCAGCCTTGCAAATACCTGGGATTATCGGTGTGCACCACCTTGCTGGCTCATTTTACTTTATTTTAATCTTTGTGGTACTGGGAATCAAATCTGGGGTTCCATGCATGCCAGCCCCCAGCCCCATATCCTTCAGATGCTAAGAATGACATGAGACCAAAACATGTAGACCAGCCTCACTCATAAAATCCGAAATGCATTATTTGAACAGAACACTTTAGCAAAACCACAGTCTAGCGGTATGTAAAGTAACAGCAAGAACATTATGCCCAAATGGATTTCCCCAAGAATGACTTTGAATTAATGTTTTAAAATTATTAATTAAATCACTTCATCAAAAGATGAAAACATCTGTATAATCATCTCAAAAGCTACAGCAAAAGCTTTTGATACTTCGTGTTTAGAAAAACACTCTTAGAAAACTTAGAAGGGAGCTTCATGAACCTAACAGAGAATGTCTATAGAAACACCTGCAACAAACACAGAATTCAAGAATTTCTCTATGTAAAAACCAACATGGAAGTGCTGGGTCTTTCCTGAGCCATCTGCTGCTGCCATAGAGCCCGTCCACAGAGCAGGGAACACAGTGTGGAGGAAGAAACACCCTACGGTTATGTACGCAGAAAATTGAAGATCTACAGTGGAATTCATAGATCTAATAAAAATGTAACATCGGAGTGTAAAACAGCATATGCACATAAACACTCAAAAAATGATTTCTATTCATGAGCAACGAATATGTATCTTAGAAAACTGATACTGTTTATAGTGGCAATGAAGCTATGTATCAGATTATCTTTAAGGAGAAACAGTACTTTTAACGTAAAAAAGTGAAGGTAAAGGCATACCATTTACATGAATAAGAACACCTCAGTTTCATAAAGGTACTACTCTCCCATATTACTTCAGAATCAGTGGAATCCTTATCAGTATCCCAAGAGGGATTCTGGGTGCAATTTGACTTATTCTAAAATATGTAACTGGAGACAAAAGATCTAGACTAGCCAAGACACTGCTTAAAAAGAATAAGGTGGCGGAGCTGTACTACCAAATGCATTGTTAAGTTGAGTAAGCAAATTCAGTTGCTACTGGCCAAGGGCAGAACAAATTGACAAATGAAAATAGACCCAGAACAGGCTTTGCAGACAGGAGAAAGGAACAGCCTCAGTAAGTGATACTGGGATGTTTGTCCATTTGTGGGAAGATGGAATTAAGTGTCCAAAATCAGTTCTATATTAGTAAGGAAAATTAAAATTCCACAATATAGGGGTACTTCATATCTTCATGGTCTTAGAGAAGGAAGGATTCCCTAGGGCACAGAAGGTGCTAACCATAAAGGATACGGTTGGTAAATTTGTTCACATTAAAATTGTGAATATCAAAATATACAATAAAGTTAAAAAGCGTACAAAAATAGGGAGATGTTTGCAACACAACTGTCAGCAGGTTTGTATCTGAGACACGTAAAGAGCCACAATTTAATAAGAAAAACCAAACAGCTTTAAAACATGGACAAAAGACACGAGCGGACAAAGAGGAAACATGTGCCCTTGGGTGTGTGAGCCATGCCCAGCGCTGTCGGGAACAGCACAGCTGATCCCAGCCACAGCAAGCTGCCTGTCGCTCCACACCTGCCGGGCGGACAGAACTTCTAAGAATATTAAGTGCTGGAGAGGATGTAGATCCCCAAAATCCTTCAGCATCACTAGAGCAAGCAAATTGGCAACTACTTTGGAAAATTTTATCACCTCCTGAAACTGCCTATTCGGGTACCCCGCCGTCCAGGGCAGCCCTGTGCCTGTGGTCAGGAGGCGCACGGGGCCATGTTGCAATATCCAGTCACTTTTACTGGGGAAGAGGGAATCCTACATGCACACCGTCAAATGGATCACAGAGCAACACCCAACACAGCAACCTTGGAAATAAAATGTTGACAGACGGAAAGCAAGAAAAAGACAGCATCAAAGGGCTTAAACATACATATGTGTGCGTATCATATAAAAATGCAGTATATACCTTCATACATATCGTATGTACATCTCATTTGTAAATATCTCGCACGGAGATACGTGTTTATAGGAGAGGGAACATTTTCTAACGAGGTCACAGCATATCACAGGTTGAAGGTGGGGATCGCCCTTCTCCAGCAGGAAGGGTGCATGGGTCAGACAGAGGCCCCACTGCGGGGTGCATGGTGAGAACAGGAAGGTCAGGCACTGTGCTTCCTAAAGTACGTAAATTTCACACAGAAACTTCTGGTACAGCAAATGGCAAATGAAGTATGCTTTAAAGTGTAAATTTAAAAAGGAGACCAGGCAAGACGAGAATCAGACGGGATCATGCCTGTGGGATGCCCAGATTGATAAAGCCAGGGTCTTAGTGCACGAGCTCTTCCCTGCGGGCAGGTGGAGGGGAGAGGATGAGCCCCTTGTAGAAACAACTTGGAATCGCCTTGTGGAGATGTCAGTTAAATGCCTGCAGTCCTGCTCCTTAGCCCATCTTGTGTTGCTCTGACACACTAGTGAAGATGGGGTCATTAATAACCATTAATAAACATTAATAAACATCTGTCACTGCTCTGGAGTCCGAGGCCCAGGTCACCAGGAGATGCGGTGTCTGGAGAGGGCACATTTCACATGGAGGGCACCTTCTTGCTATGTCCTCACAGCAGTAGGGGGTACTGAGTTACAGCAGCCACCCCACTAGTGTCCCTGGGTCCCCCAAAGGTGTCCTGTCGCCCTTCTGCCTGCACAGACGAGATGTGCCTGAGTGTACTTCAGCATAAGGGGAGCCATAAGCATAGGCTCCTGTGTGTCGCATCTTCCTCTGGACACTGTGTGTGACCTACCATCCTGTGTATAGCAGCGATCATTAGTGCTTCTTGTTGCCATTTAGTAATACAGATCATTAAAGTTCCACGATATATCTGTTCGTTCTGCCATCAGTGGAGATTTCAGTTGCTTCCTGTTTTTTTTTTTTTTTTTGCTACAATGAATAATGATTCTGTGACCTCTCCCATGTGTGACCTCCAGTACACATGTGCCCCTGTTTCTGCTGGGTGTTCAAAGAGTCATGGGAGAGACATGCATCCCATTTTCTAGGCACTGCCTGTTTCCCAGTGCTGTTCCCCACTTCACAGCACCCCCAGAAGTGAAGGGGGTTCCACATAGCTGGAGCTGGCAGTGTTTTCGTTTTGGCCACACTGGAGGGCGTGTGGTGCCTCTTGATGACACCTAGGGAGGTGGGGAACAGGGACATGTACTTATTCTCTACTGCACACCCTTATGATGAAGCGAAGGGGCTTTTCCTCCTCCCCTCCCTCAAATAACTCTTCATATATGTACAAGTTCTCATCAGGGATGTGTGTTACAAACACCTTCTGCTGTGTGTCTTGCCTTTCCATACTCCTAATCGTCTTTGGATAAACGGGAAATCTTAGTTTCAGAGTGATCCAATTTTTCGTTTTTGCCTTATGGTTACTGTTAGGGAGCTGATGCTGCCGTCACAGGCTGCATTTTCCTGGTGCTTCTTGGCTCTGAAAAAGACCTCACGCTCTTATCTTTAGTTTCGCTTCCCCCCAAGGCCACAGCGGTCTGGAGAGGTTAAACCTGTTTCTCCAGGACCAAACCCATAAAGGGCGACCTGGCCTGTGATAGGTTAAAGGTAGCCCACTCCTCGTAAGTAAGCAATAGCCCGGCCCAAAACGGATAAAAGGAACTTCCTGTCTTTGTTCTCTCTCTCTCTTCTTCTTCCCTTCTCCCTCTCTGCTCCCGCTCCCTGAATAAAGTCTCCAGTCGGACCTCTGGGTGTGTGCGTGGCCTAGTTGTTGAGCGTCACTATTCCCTTTCAGTTACTGTATTTTGTGTCCTGTCCTTTCTGGAAAACCTCAGCTTCTGCGTGGTCATAGAGCTATGCTTCTATTATTTTCCAGAAGGTTTGTTGTGCATTATCAAAGTTAGCGGAATTGTTTTCTCTGTATGGTGTGAGGTAGGGGTTCAGATTCTGTCTGCTGTTGGTATTTGGCACGCGCTTGGCCGGGCACTGCTTATTCACGTGCCCCATCCCCTGCTGCTCAGCGTGGCGTCTTCGTCACCATCTTGATCCACCATGGGGTGGCCGTGTTCCCCATGGGCTCCTCTGTGAAGGTGGCAGCCTCTCCTTGCACTGGTTCTTAGCATCTTAATCACCGAAGCTGTATGGTGTCTTATGTTTCAACTCTGCAGAGGCCTCTTCCAGTGTAGTTCTTCAAATTCTTCTGGGCTGTAATGGTACTTTGCATTTCCATAGAACTCTGAATTTCCCCCTAAACCCTGCTGGAATGTTGATTAGAATTACACTGAGGCTACATATCAACTTCGTGAGAATGAATACCCTCCCAACACTGAATGCTCTGATCCATGCTTATCCGACATGTCTCTAAATATTCTTCAGTGGCTCCCATGTCACTGCCTTCCCTGTACATATTGCAAGCATACTTCATTGGATTTATTCCTAGCCTTTGGTGTCTTGGTTGATCATTTAAAATGTTCTGTATTTTGATTTTGTAGCCACTGGCTTCTGTCTTGTATAGAATACAATCGATTTCTGTACATTGATCAGCTATCTTCCTGGATCCACTTAACAACTTCTAAGGGTTGTGTGCAGACTCTCTAGGATCTCGTCTGTGCATAACGACTCCTGTTTCTTCCTTTCCGGTCACTTATGGTTTTTTTCCTGGCCTCCTTTGCTGGCTAGTGCTGGTAGCAGTGTTGACAGTGGACATCCTGCTCTATTCCTGATCGCAGAGGGAGCGCTCACGATAGTGCACCAGGAAGTGAGACGTTTGCTGTGGGGTACATTAATCTAATGCCCCTGCAAGAGTAAGCAAGTTCCTTTCTACTTCCACTTTGCTGAGGGTTTCTTTTCATGAATGTGTGTGGGAAGTTTTAAATGTTTTCTTCCCCCTGTTGAGATGATAGCATGATTTTCTGCTTTGTTATATTAATATGATGAATCGAGTCCATCGAAGCTCGAGTGTTAAACCAACCATGCATTTCAGCAAGAAGCCCAGCTTGGAACAAGCCCCGCAGACGATGACCCAGGCTCCCACACCATCCAGAGCCGCTTCCAGAAGGGTGGAGAGGGGACAGGAGGTCGGGCAGCCAGTGGGCTGAGCGGTGGAGTGTGAGAAGTCGGCTGTGGGTCACAAAGCGGACATGGTCCTGCTCGCCAGAGAGGCTGTCACATACCAACAGAGTACCTAAGATATGCTTTAAACAAAGCCCACAATGAAAGCTGCACATGACAAATTCTCTAATCCACACCTCCAAACATAAGTCACGGTTACGGGCTGACTTGGGCCCAGAAACCTCTCCGCTGCCCAAGCTGGGATCTGGCACTCAGCAGCCGACAGTCTGGGGGCTCCAGAGGAACTGTGTCCACTTCCCCATGGGCACCGAGGCAGAGTAACCATTAGAGTGTCAACCACAGCACATGGGTCCTGGTGAGGATGGGGGCCCTGTGGCAAGGGGGACAGCAGTGACCCAGCCGGAGGGGCAGCGTCCACCACTTGCAGGACCAGGAGCAGGCGGGGCTGGGCTTCAGCTTGCTGTTTCACAGTGCATTCCCGAGACGTGAGAACATGATCGTCTGTCGATGCCTTTGAATCGCATACACACATAAGCCCACCTATTTTTGCTTTCTAGCATTCCACTTCTATTTTTGGTGGAATATGAAAGCTTTGACTAGTTCCCGAAATGGAAAGACGCATTTTTCTTTCCCTGGCCGTCTGGGAGCCTGCCGCACTAGGCCCCTTCCCATCCCCGCCGGCAGCTGGCTGTGCGCTGCTGTCTCACTCCAGCACCTACCACGGTCCCGGTGGCTGGACTGAACCAGGGCATCACTGTGCCCACCACTCTGTAGCTGTGGGCTGTGGGACTGGTGAGGGTGAGGCAGGGGTGGCAGGGAAGAGGCACGGGGAAAGGGGGGCTCCTCAGGATGCGCTGATGATGGGAGGGAAGGGGCGGGGTGCCCAGCTGGGCTCAGCCTCTCTGCCGCAGCTCCCACCCCCATGCAGCCAGTGCTAAGCTGGCAGCAGGATTCCAGCGTAATGAGGAGAGTGGTTCCTAGAAAATAATAGACACTCACTAAAGCAGCAGTGGCTCAGGCCCTGCAGAGCCAGCACTCTCCGCCCTGCATGGCCCCAACCTCCCCTTACCACTGTGTGCACCCGTGCTGCGGTCCAGCGGTCGGCGCAGGGCCCAGGTGTGCACACGGCTGTCTCCTGACATTGTGCCCGCAGCCTGGGGCATGGGCCAGGGCAGCTGTTGCCCCAGAGAGCCCCTCTCAAGTTCAGCCTTGTCCCTCTAACCCCGTGTGGTGGGGCCCTCAGATCTGGGTCTGCCCTGCATCCGTGGAGGGAGCTGTGGGACCACAGGCTGGGTCAGGGCGGCTCCAGTCTGTCCCATTTCCATGACACTTCTACACCTATGTGATGATTTCTACAAAGAACCCCCTGGGATTTGGGTTAGGATGACACTGACCGGTGGTCATTTCAGGAAGAAATCAGCTCCCCACAGCCTGCCCCCAGTCCCATCACCGTCAGCATATTAGCCTGGGTGCAGGGCAGGATGAGAATGAATATTTGTACCATTATTCTCTTCTTTTTTGGTACCAGGGATCAAACTCAGGACCCTGTGCTTGCGAGGCAGGCACAGTGCCACTTGGCAAAATCCTCGGTCCCCCACCATGCTTGCTCGCTCTCTCTCTCTCTCTCTCTCTCTCTCTCTCTCTCTCTCTGATGTGTTTTGAGACAGGATCTCGCTGTATAGGTCAGGCTGGCCTTGAACTCACTATGTAGCTCAGTCTGGCCTCAAACTTGCAGCGATCCTCCTGCCTCAGCCTCCCAAATACTGGGATTACAGGTGCATGCCACCACACCCAGCAACCCACTCTCTATTTCGGTAGCTTGGCTTTTGTTTTTCTCGGCTGTGTTGTGTAGTTTCAAGTACAGAAATCCTGTATGTGAGTGTGTTGTTAAACAGATTAAGTACCATAAGTAGCTGGTATTTTCAGTTGCTTCTGTAAGTGGTAGCTTAGAGTTGGTCCTCCAGGGGTTTCTTGACAGCATGTGGAAAAGCAGTCGATTCTGTGTATTGCTTTTGTACCCTCTGGCTTTGGCATGTAGCCTTGCCAGTTGTAGAACATTCTGGTAGATTATGTAGGGTTTTCTCCATTCACATCTATGGTCATATTGCCTGTGAATAGAAGAAGATTTGGTTCTTCCTTTCTGTAATTTCCTTTTCTTGCCTTATTGCCCTGGCTGGCTCTCTCTGTGCCTATATGGCAGAACCATGGGCCCAGATGCTGGGCTCAGAGGGTCTGGGAAACCGCAGGAGCGAATGTGGGGCATGACCTTGGTGTGACCTTGGCTCCAGGGATGTAGGGGAGGCCTCCTGCCTACGGCCCACCAACACTCTGCCAATGGGCACTGTGCCTCCAGGTTGCTGCCAACCGTGCGCTCTGGACACTGGTGTGAGTGAACGTCTCTTGCGGTGAGGCTCGTTTTAATGTCCTTTCTGGGACCTGTTCCTTTACACCCTCCCCTGTTTTTCTATCTGATTTCAGGCCCATTGTCCTAGTGTTGTCAAGGTTCTCCTTATGTGGTGGGTGTCACCAAGATTTTCCTCCAGGTGTTCAGTTGTGTTCAACTTTGTATTTTTCTCTCTTTTTTTGGTTTTTTGAGACAAGGTCTCACTATGTAGTTGAGACTGACCTAGAACTCACTATGTAGCTCAGACTGGTCTCGAACTCACAGCGATCCTCCTGCCTCAGCCTCCCGAGTGCTGGGATTACAGGTGTGAGCCACCACACCCAGCACAACTTTGTATTTTTCTTAGCTGTTCAGAAACTCCTATGCACAGTCTCCCCCATCCTTTCTTTCCTGTGAGTCAGAGTTAGAATATGTCTCCCTGCAGCCAGGTGAGGGCCATCTTCCAGCATTTGTGTGGTTCATGACTCATCCGGTCCCTGTCCCTGGCGGCTGGCTCTCAGGAGATGGGTGACTTCCCGAGGCTGCCCATCTGCCCCAGGATAGGTGATGCCGCCTGCAGCTTCCCAGCTGCCCTGGGTCCACTGGCCTGCTTGTGCACAGTGAGGATGGGGCACCCAGGAGGGGCTGTGGCAGGCCAGATGAGTTTCTCTTGTCTGCATGTGAGGATTATCAGTCTGCAGCTCTTACGCACTTCACTCTCTCCTGTTATGTTCAAGGAAAACTCTGGACCCCTCACCTCTGCCCACCTCTCAACTTAAGGAGAAGGGGGCTCTGCTGGCAGTGGAGCGGGCGCTGCCCAGCAGGAGTGTGTGCCATTCCTGAGGGATGGGGGACGGCAGGACTTTCTGGTTTGCCATTCTTGTCATGTGTGACACTGGCTGGCCCTGTACACGAGCCTGCGTTCGAGCCGTGGGGTTTGGAGGGGGAGCTGCAGTGTGTGTGTGTGTATGTGAGTGTGTGTGTGTGTGTGTGAGAGAGAGAGAGAGAGAGAGAGAGAGACAGACAGACAGACAGACAGAGCCGGCTGCCCGTGTGCCCCGGGCTTCTCCACTGCACGCCCATGTGTGGGGACCACGGCTGCTGCAGATCCCTGGAACAGCAACTGTGTGACCAGGCTGCTGCCCTGGCTTCCTCTCTCTCTCTCTGCCCCAGCTCCACGTTGCGGTCCACAGACAGAAGCTACAGGCAGGGCAGGAAGAGAGATAAAGGCTGACAAGGGAGCCACCTCTACCCCCGTGTCAGGCTTTGGGTTTTGTGTTCCTTTTTATAATAAAGAAAGGTTTTTTGTGATTTTTTTCCCCCTTGTGGCTCATTCGGGATTCAGGTTATTTAAGGAGCCCAGCGTTGAAGCCAGATGACTCAGGTCCGCCCTGAGAGGGATTTCCTTAAAAGACCTCTCAGTTTGTGGGAGCTCAGGCCGACACGACTGCTCACAATGTAGGCGCCTCCCGCCTGGCGCTGCTGCCGGGCTCAGACACCGAGCCACACACAGCAACCCAGGCTAAAAATGCCCTGCTCTCCATTGCCGCCACTTCAGTGGAATCCACAGCAGCCCCGGTCCAGTGTCAGCTTCGGGGGGCTGCTGGGCCTGGGCTCAGGTGTCCAGGCGCGGCTCGGAGCACAGCCATGTCCCATCTGTTCTGTCCCCGCAGAGTGGCACTGTGGTCAGAGCCTCCCTCTGCCTCCTGCTCTGGGTGCTGTGGTCCCGCACGCTGCCAACTCTGGCCTGTGCCCCCATCCTTCTGCAGCTGGACAGGCGGTGCTGAGTGGCAGATGCCAGGCCAGTAGGACACAGCCCCTGCCTTACCGTCAGAGCAGCTGGGCTCAGGCTCCTGCAGTGCTGACCGCTCAGGCGTGGACAGCGCCTTCCTGGCAGGTCTGCCTCAGATCCTCACTGGGCACCGTGTCCAGGTCTCGCTTTGGCCCACTGCCTCCTGCCAGCATCCAGGAAAGAGGGTGCCGGGCTGCCAAGGACAGTGGCAGGCAGGACTTGGCTGTCGTGCTGGGCATGGGTGATGTCACCTGAGTTCTCAGACCCCTGGGGACCCCTGTGAGCTCTGACACCTGCCAACCCAGGTCCAAGCTACTGCGAAGAGCTGGCCCCACAGCTCTCAGCGACACCCTGGTGAACAGAGCGCCAGAGGGCCTCCTGTCAGGACTGTGTCCAATTCCCAAAAGGCAGCATAGCTGGGCTCCGTGTTACAGGAGAAGCTAAGGCTGGGCTGCACCCCTCCTGCAAGGGCAGCTCCAGGAAGTGGGCTGAGGCCCTCGGGCCGCCACGTCTGACCCTGGCCCACGGGAAGGCTGCCCTTCCCTGCTGGACACTGCTGTTTCGGGGACTGGGTTGTTTGCATGCTTTCCAGCAGAAGGGAGGACGGCCCCGCTCCCCACGCGCCTGGCAGGGAGGTCCTGCTGCTTCCGGTCCCACAGCCTGTGCCCGACTCTCACAGGGGACCCGACACCTTGGGACATGGCAGTGGACAACTGTATCTCCTGGACACGGGTTCCAAGCTGGGCCCAGTGATCACTGTAGGCCTCCCCGCCTCACGCTGCCTGGGCACCTGTCCAGCACTCCTGCCCACTGCCAGCCCAGGGGAGTCAGGGCCCGAATCAGCTGCGCTCCTCTTCGACCCTCAGGGGCCAGGCAAGGGCTACAGCTCACAGCTGGGGACAGAGGCCACCCGAGGGTCACACTTCCCAGTCAGCACCCAGTGGACCCTGGGGCATCTGCTGACAGCCAACGTGCAACTGAGCGCCTGGCTGAGCAGGACAGGAAGAGGCTGCACTCCTGAGCGTCCCCAACTCCAGCCTGGGCTCCCCGCCCTGCCCCGTTGCCCGCCTGGCCAGGGGCATTTCCAGGGAACACCACTCCAGGGTCTGTGGTGGGCCTCTCTCTGTTTTTCTTTTTACAGCACTGGGGATACGGCCTGGGCCACACCCTTTCCAGGCAGGTACTCGCCACTGAGCCACACCCCAGCCCCCCATCCTTTTAAAACTTCATGACACATTTTAAGTTTTATTCTCTGGGTAGGTTGCTATTGGCCTGAGCATCAAATAGGGACAAGAGTCCCTGCACCATGCCCGGCACCCTCCACTCTGCACCGGAGGCTGGACGCCCCCACCCTGTGATCCATGTCTCCCTCCACACACACAGCTCGGGCCACGTGGACCTCCCACCTGCATCCCCAGAGCAGGAAAAAGCACCATTCCGCAGGGGTGCCCGGCACACGTGAAGATCAGGACAGGGGTCCGAAGTGTGTCACTGGTCACAGTGCCACACAGAAGTGTGAGGGGGGCCGGGGATTTAGCTCAGTGGTTCTGCCGCCTGCCTCGCAAGTGCAAGGTCCCAAGTAACCCAGAAGTCCTGAGGGCTGGGAAGAGCTGACCACCGGGCTCCGAGGCAAGGTGGCACTGTCAGGACCTGGCCTCGGCCTGCCTTGGAACGGCCGCAGGGTGTGAGCTGCCCATAGCCATCGAGGGCTCCCTACCCACCCGCCCAGTAGCCCAGGCCGGATTGGGGTAGCCAGCGCTGAGAGGTGTTGTGGTGGACCCAGGCCGCACTGGGTGGGTGTGACGGGGGAGGCAGGAAGACCAGCCAGAGTGACAGCGACAGAGTTCACGCTGGTGGTGTGGGTGAAGTCCAGCAGGGCGCTGGCTGTCGGGGAAGTTCTGTGTGTCTTCTGGGCTGGGCCACGAGGCATCCAGACAGCAGCTGACCATTCAGGAGAGGAGCGGCCCTGGGGGACGCTTCCCCACACAGGCAGCCCCGGGGGCCTCTCTCTCCTCAGGCTTCCACCACCCACTGTGCTGTCATCTCGCGTGGCCTCGGCGGCGCTTTAAGGAGAACTTATGAAATATTAATGGGTGGCTGTAACAAATCGGCCACAGAGCCGTCTAATGCCAAACGTGTTCCGTGCCATCAGTGCCCGGACCCCACTCACTGTGCCAGAGCTCGAGTGCTTCGCTCACATTGCTGTTTGATCCCGGCAGCAACCCAAGGAGGTTGGTGCGGGGATGGAGCACTGGGAAGTGAGCAGACTCGGCCTAAGAGATGCACAAACCCTCAGGAGAGACCAGGCCAGGCTGACTCCGGGCACCCACAGCCCACGGCAACCACGGGCTGGGCTTCTCTGTGTGCGAGGAAGGGCTGGCCTCCCCAAAGGCAGCCTCATGTGCAAGGTCCCTCCTGTCACCTCTGGCCTCCCCGCAGATGCCCAGGTTTAGGGTCCCTGCACCAAGGGAGCCACCGAGGGCACAGCAGAGCTCACCAGAAGAAAACCAGTCCAACGGGCAGAACCACAAAGCCATGCAGAGAATGGGATGACCTCAGATGTCAGCAGACGCTGGACACCTGCCTTGGCGCACGCCGGACACCTGCCTTGGCGCACGCCGGACACCTGCCTTGGCGCACACCTGTAACCCTAGAACTCTGGAGACTGAGACAGGAGGATCGAGAGTTTGGGGCCAGCTGGGGCCACCTAGTGGAGCCCTGACTCAAAAAGATCAAAAGAGAAAAAAATGTGAAAAAACAAACAAAACAAAAACCCTTGCAAATTAAAAAATAAAAAGGTATCTTGTTGCCAGTTAGCAGAAGGCAGAAAAGTAAGGAGTAAAAGGGATGTGAGCAACACTGAAATCCCACCTCACTCCAGAAGGGACGTCATCATCAAGAAATCGAATAATGGCAAATGCTGGAGAGGCTGCAGGGGAAACAGGAAGCCTTCTACATTGCTGGTGGGAGTGTAAACTGGTACAACCACTATGGAAAGTAGGATGGAGACACTGCACCTCAAAAAACTAAAACTAGAATTCCATTTGACTCAGCAATCCCGCTTCTAAGGACCCTCTCTAAGAGCTAAAGGCAGCACATTACAGTGATCCATGCACTCCGTGTTTATCACGGCACAACTCAGAATCGCTACGCCTTAGAAGTGGGCTACATGTCCATCAGCAGGTGAATGGATAAAGAAAATGTGCTCTGCACACACCGAGGAGCACCGCTCTGCCATCCAGAAGGATAAACGTGAGCCGGGGATTTAGCTCAGTGGTGCTGCTGCTGCCTCTCAGGCACAAGGTCCCGAGTTCGATCCTCGGCACCAAAAAAGGTTAAACTTGAGTCACCTGCAGGAAATGGGTGCACCTAGAGACCACACTGTCAGCTGAGTCCAACACACAGCTTAATTAAATACCGCGTGGTTTCTCTTATAGGAGAAACCCAAAGTATAAATAAAGAGCAAAATAAAAGACAGATAATCCGAAGTAGGGAGACAGACCTTTTGCAAAAAGGCAGGGGGCTCTAGACATGGGGGGAGGGTGGTGAAGAAGGAGCTGTGCTCTGTGCAGGAACCCGCTCCTCAGCGGCTGTAACATCATTGACTGCAGACGTGGACTGAGGCGAAACAGGAGGCAAGGCATGAGCTGTCACATAGAAGGACCGCCACCCTCGGCGGGGAGCTCCGACTGGGCTGCTACAGGCTGCACGGATCTCAGGGCTCGGCCACCGCCGTCCCACCAGCTGCGCAAGCCTGGCTCCCCGCTCCCCACAGGGCTGCCCCAGTGCCGTGTGACGGCCCAACCCAGGGCCTCGCGGCCACAGAAAGCCACAGAGCTGTGTTCATTCACCCGGGCTTCTGTGCAGCACCAGGTGGGCAGTGGGCACGTGGTGTGTCGCACACACGGCTGCACACACATGGCACGGGCGCCCACTAGGACGCCTCTGTGGGCGCAGACACGTGGCCTGCATCTCTGCACAGCGGGGCCCTGTGTCTCATCCTTCCCGCTATTGACTTCCTGTTTTCCCAGTGACGGGGTCGGCACATAGCAGAAGCGATGAGCACGTCTCCCAGACAAGCTGGGCTCTGCCCTCTCTCCTGCCCCTGCTGTGGCCAGGCACTTCCCGCTTGGGGGACAGGACACCCCTACAGGACACTGTGGTTCATGTCACTTGGCCCATGGGCACCTGCCACGCACTTAGCCGTCCTCTCCTGTCCTGGGGGTACAACCGCAGGTCGGGCCAAGCCAGCAGACTGGGCTGCAGACCCTCAGATGGGGAGAAAAGGGCCAGCAGAGCTGCACTGTGACCGCGTGACCGCCTAGGGCCTGCAGGGGGACAGAACAGAGGCTGGGGCTGTGGGGTGGGGGAACAGGAAGGGGAGGTGCTCAGTGACAACTCCAAGTCTGGGTGGAAAGGAGGGACAGAAGATGGAGAGGACAAGGTGTGCGGCTGAGAGAAGGCACAGCTTCCTCCTCCACATGCACCAAGCCTGGGCCGACCAAATCCCCATCCTCCCTGCAGAGTGGACTCTGGAGCCACTGCAAGGACAGCTAGGGAGGCCCAGAAGCGCACGTCCTCCTCTACAAGGATGGTGCTGGGCACCGACGCCAGGGAGCTGGGGTGGGATGGCGGGGCCGATTCTGGACACGGCACTGATAGCATAACTCACACAATGCTCCGGGAAAGAGCGGGTCGTGGACACTGCCGCCAGACCCAGGAAACGAGAGGCCTGGAGGCACAGTCCCGGCATTGAGAACCTTTCCCCTCCAGTGAGCAAAGGCCGATGCTGCCAGTGCTCTGCGTGCGCACGGGGAAGCATGTGAGAAGGGGCTGGTGGAGACTTCCAGAGCGGAGGCGAGAGGCCACACCAGGGCCACGCTGGTACGTGCTGCGGTCACACCACAGGGCCCTGCCATGGCCGGAGGAGGGGCCCTATGCCCGCCAGCAGCTCCTCCCAGCCGCAGACCAGGCCACATGGCCCACAAGTGCGGGTTCTGCCTAGCCAAGGAGCTGCCTCCCAAAATAAGTGCCCATCAAAATAAAAAGTGGTGGTGCATACCTGTAATCCCAGCACTTGGAGGCTGAGGCAGGAGGATCACTGTGAGACTAAAGACAGCCTGGACTACACAGTGAGATATTTCAGTGGCTTTTAATTTTTTAAAAATAATTTTTCCTTTTTCCTGTTTTTCTCTTTCAGATTTTTTGATCCCTGTACAACTTTGCCCTGACCACACTTCTTTTTCCAAATTCTTTTGTAATCAAATACTGTACTTTCAGTCTGTACCAAAGGGACTGAAAATTACCTCGACCGAGAAGCCCAGAGGCCAGTGCTCGCCAGCCGGGCTGGCGCCTGGCGCGCTCCATAGACAGCAGCCCTGTGGGTCACCACGGGGACAGAGGGGGCACACAGCAAGCAGCTGCCTGGGTGCTGCATCCACAAGAGTGGGGACCTTGCAGGCCAAGGGGAAGCCCTGCCTGCAGCCAGCACAGCAGCCCCCTCAGCCAACTGCTCCCACCCAGGGCACATGAACCAGAAGGTCACCAAAGACACTGTGACTCTGTGGGCGTTAAAACACACTTTTCCTCACAAATCATCTCTTTTCAAATGAGCCAACGCACGCAGCGATGGGAATCTGTTTACTTTGTTTAGATCGTGGGCGCCTGGTGACCACAGCCAGACCCAAGGAAGCCACGTCCTGGCAGAGGGCATCCTGTCCCTAAGGCTGGGGACTCAGAAAATGTCAGAACGCATTCTGCAGAAGCACCTCAGACGTGAACCATCAGCCCCTCTCGCATTGGCCTAAGAAACATAATCTCCAGTAAAGACACAAAACAACTCAAAATTCTATTTTATCGGGATCCTCTGAGAATGTAATTATGCAATCACAAAACGGAAGTGGCTTTCTGCTACGGCGGCTGGCTACCCCATCCTGACCGCCGTGGTGTTGGATGTGCAATCCACAAACCCAGCAAGGGGGTGAGATGTACCCTGGTGGTACCCACCATTCCAACCATAATGTGTGCAAAACAAACATCTTCTATTTTAAGAATGATCTTAGATACATTCATTTTGGCTTTAAATTTTAAATGCATAATTTTTGAATCGTATGGTATGGAGCTCTCCTATCTTTCAGGAACATATCCTGAGCCCCTGTGAGTGATGGAGGGGAAGGGTCCTTGTCTCTCCATCCCTTCCCCCTACGCTCAGGGCCTTCTGGGGCTCTTACCTTTCCCTCATATGCATGTCTATCCCTTGCACTGTCCGTTTTAAGTATCTTCTGGTCCTGGGCACAGAGAGGAGGAAATCAGTGTTTCCACCTGCATGGAGCCCAAGCCATCCTTGGCATTATATCCTCTTTGTACACAGAAAGCAGCAGCGGGTCCTGTCCACCTGTTGTGATCCTGGTCCTGCAGTAAAATAGACCCAAACTTTGTGCCAGAGCCTTTGACCACATTTTAGACTTGAGGGCAGTTCTTCAGCTCACTGGAATCATGTCCTCTGGGCTTTTACCTGATACAGACCTTTGTCAGTTGCCCTCTGCTGTGTGACAGTTCAGCTGGGTATAAAACTGATGCTCAGGGCTGGGGATTTAGCTCAGTGGTGCTGCCGCCTGCCTTGCAAGCACAAGGTCCAGAGTTTGATCCCTAGAACCCCCCCAAAAAAATGCAAAACTGATGTCTACACTAGGCATGGGGATGCACACTTGTAACTCTAGCATTCTGGGAGGCTGAGGCAGGAGAATCCCAAGTTCAACCCCTAGGCAACTTAGTAATTTAGCAAAATCCTGTCTCAAAATTAAAAAATTAAGAAGGGGGACTATGGATATAGCTCAGTGGCAAGACCCTAGGTTCAGTTTTCAGTACTGCTAAATTATTACATGAATGCCTGATGTTTACACCACTTTCTCCAAAACTCTCCTGATCCTCTCGTGTCAATGCTTACAATGAAGAAATGTGAGGGAAGACTCATACTTTTCTCTATAGCAACTTGATATTCTCATTAAGCTGCTAAACAAGAGATGAATATTTTAATATTTAAAGCCTGGGAGATTTCCTGTATATCTTACACTGACAGTTCTGTGGGGTGTCTGTTTCTGTTGCAAGCCAAGGTAACTTTTGAAATCTGTGAACCTGCCTTCCTCCAACAGAGGGAACCTGAGCTGGGTGCGAATGTGCTTGCTTTGTTCTGCGGGTGAACTTTCCTCCTGGGGCTCCAGGTGCACAGGAGCTGCAGCTCTGTGGCTGCCTTCCAGCGGAACAGATTCTCTTCATAGACTTTCATAAAGGAAGCTTCTCCGGAAGACACGGAGTCCACGGAAATAGGTGCTGCACCTCCACGTACCTGCTGGGCGTCCATCCTGGTTTATCCTCCCGTTCCTGTGTGACTTGAACCCTGCTTTCCCCACCCCTCACCCAACTCTGTCATGTCTCCATCTTTATTTGCATTTATGGCCCTGAAATGTACAGGACTCATCTCTAAAAGTGTTTGACTTGACTGCATTTCCTAAGGCAGATTCCAGACTGGACGTAGCCAATCAGTAAGGCCCTGTCTTAAAATAAAAAAAAGGCTGGGGATGGAGCTCCGTGAAGGCCTGGATTCAGTCCCTAGGACTGGAAAAACAGAGTCCTGAGATGTGGCTGAGCAGCCTCCCCATTTCACAGCTCCTGCTTTCTTCAGAGACCGGCAGCCGGGTGCTGTGGTGCCAGCAGCGGGGAAGGACTCCGCGGCCCTGGCGTCTGCGCTGCAGCCTCCTCAGGTCTGTCCACCTCCTCATCATAGCCATGGGACCCCGACACACGTCTGCCGATGAGCGCCACCCTGCACTGCAGCCTCCTGTGCCGCGTGCTGATGGGAGCTTCCCGCTGCCGCCCCTCCCTTGTGGTCATGAAGTTGGTCAGCTGGAGACCCAGCGCCCGCTCCCTCCCCACCAGCGCCTCTGTGGCTGTCCCAGGGTCCTCAACGGCTCAGTGGCCACACACGGGCCCCCATCAGTGATGCGCTAGCGGGGCCCAGAAGGCGTGCTGGGCTGGTGCTGGCGGGAGAGCCCAGGGTGCACTGGGTGGTACAGAGGCAGCTGGCCCATCCCTCCAAGGCCTGCCCTCGCCTGGCCACTGTTCCCTGGGCAGGGGGCTTCTGCTTAACTCGTCAATCCTCACTTAAAAGGACCAACCTGGAACCAGGGCTTGTCACTTTGCTTTTTAAGAGCGATTTTCTCATCTTAAAAATATTCTTATTGTAAAATTAAATGCAGAAAAGAACCAGTGGATCTTACGCTGAGCAAGCTTGCTGCAGGTGTGGCTGATTCTGGCATCACGTGCTTATCCCCACCATGTGTGTGCTCAGGGCGGTGAGCAGAGTGCAGAGCCCAGGCCATGTTCTCAACAGCTGCAGGCAACACACACAGAGAACATGCATGCTGAAAACACACACGAGTACAACATTCCGCGCACACCTCACACGTGGCACACACACAGTAACACATACCACATACGCACCAACACAGAAACGGGCACTTTGCATACACACAAACGACACCCGGACACATGCGACACACCTGCACACACCACACCCACTTCACACAGACAGCACACGTATGCACCTAGGAACAGGCACGCACATGCATCTGTACACAAATGTACCGTGCAGTCCACAGAAGCAACACATGCCACGCGTGTGCACAAGCACACACCACACTCCAGCCTATGCCGGCCCCTCTGCCTGCTGCTCACAGCCGTGTGCGCCCTGTGTGACCAGGAGCGAGGCACCATCGGGACATTGCTGGGAGGCCGAGCCCACTGTGGCCAAGGCTCAGAGCTCTGCTCCTTTGTCTTCCCAGAATCACAGCGGGGTGGGGGTGCTCACTGTCCAGCAAATGAGAGGGTGAACCTTTACATCCGGGCTGGGCTTTTTATTCTTTATTTCTTTTGGTACTGGGGCTCAATCTCCGGACCTTGTGCTTATGAGGCTGGCAGCAGCAGCACTGAGCCTAAATCCTGGTCCTGGGCTGGTTTTGATTTATCTGTGGGCAGAATAACCAAGTCTGGGAAGACAATTTTTAAGCATTGAGCTCGGAACTCACCACCTCGTGAAATTCAGGTACAGTGGAGAATTCATTTTGCAGTAAAAGTGGACTCGAACCGACAGCCTCGGCCTGAACAAACCTCTGCGGGCCTGAAACCAATGCGCCTGAGCGACTGTTCCCAGTGTCACTGCTCCTCCACGTCCACACACCCAGGGGCCTCATGCTAGCCAGGCTCCAAGGCACAGTACACTGAGATCAGGCGCCAGGCCCAGCTCTGACCATGCCTGGCTATTCCAGCACCAGCCTTGCCCGGTGCCCTGGCTCCCAGGCTGCCAGTGTCCTGCCCTGTGCCCACCCACCTGTGCACATTTAGCTGCAGAAACTCCTCCCCAAGCAAAATCTTCCCCAGCGTAAGACACAGCAGGAGGCACAGGGTGGCCATTGCCTGCGCCTAGGTGGAGCCTCTTCTTCCATGGACAGGGGCTCCAGGAAGGCAGCAGCCCTGGATGGTCTGGAGGGCAGGGTCAGGGGTCCACAGGTACACCCAGAGGACTGGGCACTGGAGAGGCCTGGGCACCAGTGCAGTGCAGAAGGGTCTGCCTGGGGTAGGGCAGGGGCTGGGAGGGACACACAGGGGCTGGGAGGGACAGAGCCCAGGACAAGCAGGCCTGAGGGACCTTTCCCCAGAGACCAGCCAGTGTCCACACTGGAGAGGGCCCTGGACGGGACTTGGCACATGGGGCACGTGGGGCGGGCAGGCCCAAAGGATACATGTTCTTCCCTCGCTCGCCATCAGGCCAGATGGGGGGGCGCTAAGGTGGGGGGCGCACAGCGGTCCCTGGGCCCTGCCCACCTCACCCCAGGGCTGAGTGCTCCTGGTTTCTGGAGCCTTTGCCCTGGGAGCCCCACCCAAGCCCAGCACGCTCCGCAGCACAGCCCAGAAAGGGCTGTGCATCTGGGGACTCAGCTTCCCCTCTCCAGCCCTGGCAGGGCCCCTATATGGGAAGGCATCCTCTGTCCACCAGCCCTAGGATCCCCTGCGCTGGCCAGACCCCTGGTGTGGGCTCCAGTCTTCGTGGGGATGAGGCTCCCTGTTGGTATTCCTTTTTTTTTTTTTGAGATAGGGTCTCACTATGTAGTTGCGACTAACCTGAACTCATTATGTAGCTCAGGCTGGTCTCGAACTCACAGTCATCCTCCTGCCTCAGCCTCCCAAGCGCTGGAATTATAGGCGTGCGTATTCCTTCTTAAATTAAAAAAATCCCTGTGACTTTTAAGCAACAACAATAATTTAAAAATAACAAGCAAGGATTCTGTCTTTGGTAAACTCAAGATTTCCCCTCTGACTCTGGCCTCTCCATCATGAAAGAAGCAGATCCCAGGGTTTTTACTGCTCCCCCTACTGAGTCCCGACCAGGAGGCCCGAGGCTCGGCCTCCTACTGGGACCACCCCCACACACTGTTCTCAGACCTGGATTTTCATTTCCACTTCAATTCCACCATATTTACTTATTTAAAGACCACAAAATAAGAGCCTGAATGAAATTTTCAATTATTACAAAAGTGATCAAAAGCACTTAAACTGTAAAAGCGAAGTGCACTTCCTGTCATCTTGACCATGCCTGGATGAAGGCCGAGTCACAGGTGCCATGCTGCCCGGTGGGCTGGCCCGGTGCCGGGAGCACAGCACAACCTTGGCGACTAGATCTGGTGCCGGCTCCCTCCCCGTGGCACTGTTCCCCTGCTCTGTGTCTTGGCCACCGCAAAGTGAGCAGCTCTCCTCTGCCACGCCTCCCGCCATGATGCTCCCTCCTTGGAGCTGCCAAGCACGGACTGAACCCTCTGAAACTGTAAGGCAAAGAAACCTCTTTTCGTTAAGTTGTGAGTGTCCAATGTGTCCCAGTGATGGGAAGCTGGCCGATACCCACAGCCCATTTTAGAAGAGACTTATGGGTTCCAAAATAACAGTGTGGGTGCTTTCTCTTCCCGGCTCCCACACACGTCCCACGGGTGATTGTGCACATCCCCCCACCTCTGTCCACACTGGCGCACTGTGCAGATCCGGCCCAGGCTCAGCAGAGCCAGGACCATGAGGTCACGGGACTCAGGTCACAGCACGTTCCTGCTGGGTGCCAGGCAACAAGCTCCTGTGAACGGTCAGGGCTCACGGCAGCACAGCGGCCACCAGGAGTTCTTGTCCAGGGCATGCTTGGGGGCTCAGTGAGAATCCCATGGTACCTACGGTCTCTTAGCAGTGGGGCCTCAGGTCCAGTGTCTGCCGCGTGGACTGCCCTGCACTGGACAGACCCTGCTCTCGAGCACACCAGCAGAGTTGCAGACCCTGGGCCCCAGCCCACCGTGCAGGCTGAAGGAGCATCTCGGGGAGGCTGAGTCATGCTCCTCTCAGACCGCCCCCTCGAACCTCCAGAGCCACTGCTTTCTGTGTGCACACATGGGGCTCCTATACACAGCCTCCCCCTTCTGATGTCTCTACTTCTCCTCCTGACTTCTAGGAGCCCTTTGTACAGGACAGCACACCCATCTGTGAGGTGGGGTGTGCAGCCCACTGCATCTTTGGACAGAGCCACCATAGCTTTTTCTATGGAAGATTTTCTGTAGTGAAATTTTTTAACTGCCCAGAGCTCCTGGGTTTTTGTCACTGTTTAAAAAGGCTTTTTCCCATTCTGAAGTTTCAAAGACTGTTCCAATCTTTAGAAAATGCTTTTAAGATCTTATTTTTAACAGTGAGACGTTGGAAACGCTGGCATCTGTCCTGCTGTGCGGTGCGTGGGGTGAGTGTGTCTGGCTGCTCTTTTGGGTGACTCCCCGGGCATCTCCACGGGTCCCTCCCCGACCTCCCCTCATCCACGCCACCTGCCAACCCTGCATTCGGGCCGCAGGTGCTTTGATCAGGCACCTTACAGCGCTCCAGCGCTCTCCCTTCCAAGCCTCCCGCCATCCCACAGCCACCCTGTCTCCCCCTGGGCCCTGATCTGCTTGTGGCTCCTCCCACCACCTCTGCTCCCTGCTTCCCTCTGCCTCCACCAGCTGGCGTCTGCCGGCCTGGAGGACCCGGTTCCTCAGTTTCCAGATAACGGAGTCTGCTCTCTGTTTCCTCTTGTTGGTGTTGGCTGTTTTCCAGGGAGAGAAAGGGAAACGTCAGCCTGGCCAGCCGGCGGCATCCAGTGACCCAAATGCAGACGCGGCCTGCAGTTCAGGTTGGAGCTGGGCAGCACTGTGGCTTCAGGTGGCCGTAAACCCTGTGTGGAGACCCACAGCAGCCAGCCCTGAGCGGTCAAGGCCAAGGTGCCCCGTGTGCCACACCTGAGTGGCCTGTGGCCTGCACAGCGCCAGCCCTGGTGTACAGACGTGTGGCTGAGGGTGGCTGTCTCAGAGCTGGCCTCCCACCAGGTCCTAATTTAGCTCCTGACTTCCCGCCACACACAGGGCTCCGTCAGCTCCTTGGGCCGATGTGCTGTTCTCCTCAGAATCTCAGTCAGAGAGGAATGCATGAGCACCTGGACGATGACAGCCCCAGCCCAGGCCAAGACCCCTTCCCACACGGGCTCTCATCAGAGTGGGGCCCTGCTTCCCAGCATGGGGCAGACTTCTGATTTCAAGCCCTCAGTCAGGAGGCACGAGAGGTGCTTCCTCCCAGCCGGAGAAGGAAATGAAGCAAGCGTCCCAGAGGCCAGGCTTGGGCCTGCGACCTGTCCTTTCCCCTCCACTGGAGATGCCCCTGGGCAAGATCTGCGGTTGGTCTTGCAGCACCTGCTGTGGCAGGATGGCCTCGCCCGGGCTTCCCGTGTCTGAACCAAGGCGCCTGCACCTACTGGGTCTACAGGGACAGCTGTACCTGTGCCCATCCCGGTCTCCACTGTGCGGCCTTGTGCTGGGCCCTCCCCGGGCCAGAGCCTGCCTCTTCCCTCACATTTCACCCCCGCACTAAGCACCTGCCCACCTGACCCTATCCCCCCGTCAGGTGCAGGCTATTCAGCTGGGTACAGGAATTTCGGTTCCAAGCTGTGGTTTCCCAGGTGTGCAGGGGGCCGCTCCACAGGTGTCTGTCACCACGCTGCCATTTAGAAGCTGATGCTAGCATGAATCTCATGCTGCTAGCAGCTCCTTCCTTCTCCTATCAGCTTCTAGGACCCCTTGAAAATCGGAAAGTACGACAGATGGGACCGGCATGCACTACCCTGGGTCCTGCTCAGGACCCAGAGGCTCCTGCAAACTGACGCTCTTCAGCTCTTGGGACTTTCTTCTTGTTACTTCAGTTAGTGTTTGCTCCCCTGCTCACTAGGTACCCTTGTCCTGAACCCTGTGCATCTGGGGCCCCTGGGTTTAGCCTCCACACTTAGTGTTTTTCGCCTCGGCCCACATCTTCGTCTACTACCTGCTTTCAGGAAATTCCTTCCTCTCTCTCCTTCCCACGGTGTCTTATGTTGGAGACCACATTTCCAATCCCAGGCCTTCTTCCTTGCTCAGCAGCTGTTCCCTGTCATGACAGCCTTGTTCTTTTGAGGCAGGTGTGGTCCTCCCTGGACCTTGTCAAAGGTCCACAGCATGATTTTCAGAGATTCTCCCAGCTCTGAAGAGTCCACATCTACCCAGACCCAGTCCCCGGGCCTGTGGTGCTGCCTGAAAGGCCCCTGGAGCCAGTGCAGAGCAGAGCTGGGTTCTAGTTCTCTCCTCACCACAGAGTGGTCTCCAACTAAATCCCCTCCCTGCTGGACACCAGTTTCATC
Source organism: Fukomys damarensis (assembly GCF_012274545.1). NCBI lineage: Eukaryota > Metazoa > Chordata > Mammalia > Rodentia > Bathyergidae > Fukomys > Fukomys damarensis. The sequence goes on from NW_022900936.1 coordinate 1,400,155, forward strand.
CATGAAACCAGAAGGGGCTGGCTCACACAGCCACAGCGGAACACCACAGGCAGGGTGGCGTAGAAACCGCAGAATCCGTGCAGCTCCCACCTGCAGAGGCTGGAAGTCCATGAGATGGCGGTGGTGGCATCTGCTGCGGGCCCAGCCTCAGCTCAGCACCTGGTCACCTTTCCCCAGGACTCCAGGGAACCCCGGAAGTTGGCCCCCTGTGGAGGGCAGGGCCAGAGCTGTCCCACCATGATGGACATGGCCCAGTGGAGGCCGGGGTTGAGCTGACTCCTGCTCTTTCGTCCTTCCCAGAGCACTGGTCCTGGGAGAGGACAGACAACGTGCCTGGGTGGACATTGAGGAGCAAGAATCTTCCTTCTCACAAACGCAACACCGGACACCCACAGCTCAGAGGAGGAGAGGCCTAATGTGGATCACAGTTCCGGGATTTAGCTCATGGATGCTGGCTCCAAGGCAGGAGCGGCACAACAGCAGGGCGCAGAGCAGGTCAGTCCAAGGCGGGCAGGGGAGCAGAGCACCAGAGAGGCGGCGAGGGACGCAGGTGGCACTCAAGGCCACACACACCCTCCGATGTGCTCCATCAGTCTCCAGGGCAGATCCCACACTGGACAAGTGGACAATGCACATTCACTGCCACATCCGGCCCAGAAGGATGCGGGCAGCAGGGCTGCCCGCGTCCACAGTGGTCACCCAGACCCTACTTCCAGAAACCACCACATTCCTCACTGCTTGGAGACCCCATCCGGCACTGAGTCTGGCGCCCGAGCAACACTTTCCCATCCCTGACCACTTTGGCCTTCAGCTGTTCTCCCACCTCTACTCCGAGGAGCCCCCAACCCCATGTCCTCCTTACCTCAACCCTGGGCCTGCTGGCCACCTGCTGAACCCTGCAGTGCTGCCCCTGCCCACCTCCCAGCACCCTCCTCCCTGCCCATCACCAACAGCCGGCCATCGGGCACCCCTCGGGGTGGCCAGGCCCCAGAATATCACCCTGTCCTGGCCAGCCTTTCCTGGGGACCAGGAGGCCTCGTGGGGAGTGATGAGGGGCACTGGCACCTGCACCCTTGGGGAGCATGACCAGGGCTGACCCCCAGGCCAGTCCACATCCAGGCGTGGGGAGAGTGGGCACTCCCAGCCTGGGTGTGCCTTGAGGCCACTCCACCCCCACCTCCCCACTGCTGCTCCTGTGTCTGCCAGTCCCCCAATATCACCTCTGGGTGCAGCCCACAGCCCCCCACGGTGGGGGCTTGGCTGAGGGGCAGCTTCCCGCCCCTCAGGCCCGGCTTTTCCTCCTGGCCAGTGGGCAGAGGGGGACAGCTGCCATTTCCTGGGGCTGCCACCCTGGCTGTCAGATAAGAGGGCTTGGGCAGGCCGGGGTCAGGGGACACAGCTCTCTGTTGAAGTCGGCCTCATAAAAACCCAAACACGATCAAGCATCACATTCCTGAAGCTAAAAATAAGCGTGGAACCCGACATTTCCTAAGCCTGAGTGTTCAGCCAAGACTGGCCGTGCGTCCCCTAGCATGCCACTCAGCATGATGAGAACGCAGACCCCTCTCAGCCTGGGCGGCCGCCTGTCACCCTGCCTCAGCCCCACAGGCCTGGGGATCCCTCCTCAACACATGGCGCCAGTGGAACCTCTGAGGCCCGGGACTGACCCCACACCCACAAACCAGGTCCTGCCGGGCGCTGCGCCTGTGACCTTGCAGGGCCACCGGGACACTGGGCTGTGTGAGAAGACATGAAGGCTGTACAGGTGAATTCCAGGGCACTGGAAGTGAGGACCAGGTTGGGCCACAGGGCAAACAGGGAGCAGGTGGCAGAGGCCCACAGCTCCCCCAGATCACGACCACATCCGCAGATGGGAAGGGATCGGGCATAAAAATGGACCACATTCCCTGAGAGGGGAGATGGGAAGGAACAGAGAGGGGCAGCAGGGACAGAGATGGGATTTCCATCTTCAAGGATTCAAGTGAGGAACAACCAGACCTGCATCCCTGTGACTGCAGCTCACTGCAGAGCACCAACTCCACCAGGCCAGGGGACACTGCAGCACTCTAGAGGACAGGGGTGACATCTGAAGGTGCCGGCGGGGTGTGACGTCAGCTCTGCATGGGGCACGGCCCTCCCACCCCAAGCTCGGTGACAGCAGCCTCCCTCTCTCCAGGGTGGCCGGAGCTCTGTGTCCACAGGAGTGAGGCTCCCACCTCTGCACCCAGGCTCCAGATCCCACGGTCCTGCTCCCTGCTCTGCCACACAGGGACAGGAAGCGGGTGTGGGGAGGGGCCCTGTGAGGTCACCCCTGTGCCAGGAGCCGAGGGGCGGAGCCCAGGTGAGACCCCCCCTTGCCCGCCCCCATTGCAGCCATGGCCCCTCCTCCCAGACACTGCCAGCTGGGAGGGACCAGCCTGCTGGCACCCAGAGCGGCTGGGGCGAGTGCCAGAGAGGCC